>NC_056735.1:453746030-453918530 GCF_019279795.1 Protopterus annectens
TCCAACATAGAATGCTGGGCATAACTGACAGACAGCCAGGTATACCACAACCCTCGATTCAATATTAAATCTACCTTGTACCTTAAATTCTCGCCCCCCCCCAATGGTAAAATTAGAACCAGTGGCAATAAACCTACAGTAATTACAATGCTCACATTTGAACATACCTTTTGTCCTATTACTATTCGTACCTCTCATATCCATGAATTCCTTTAAGTTAATGCCTTTCCTAAAAATAAAAGTGGGACAACTACCCAATTTGACCGAAAGGTCACCATCACTTAGAATGATGTTCCAGTTCCTACAAAGGATCCCTTTTAAAAGGCTGGTTTCTAGACTATACGTAGTAATAAAACTTCTCGCAAATCTATTGTCATGATTGCCAGTTGACCCTACAATACCTTCCATTACTGTATTAGGGTTTATTAAAGGAACCAAATTAACTGAACTATCTTGCACAGAACTATCTTGTACAGAGTTAGCTTGTACTGCTCTTAATCTAACTGTAAGAATAGGTCTATAGAACCCAATAGCCCTCTTGTGTTGCACTTCACGTATCAAATCAACAACCAGTTCAGTGGGGTAACCATGACTAGTGAACATAACCTTTAAGGTCTCACATTCTTCAATGAAAACAACATCATCACTGGTCATTCTAGCTGCTCTAACCAGCTGACCCTTCAATACCGATCTTTTTTGGTGCAAAGGGTGACAGCTGGTATAATGCAACATAGTATTTGAATATGTAACCTTACGATGTATACGCACTACAAAATACTGATTAATCCTATCCTTTCTTAGGTCAACATCCAAATAACAAATGGGCTCCTTGTGAACCGCATAAGTAAACCTAAAAAAAGATGTGCTGCTTTTCAAAAACTCAACAAATTCATGTGCCTCAGCTTCAGACCCTTTAAACATTAAAAGGGTATCATCCAGAAACCGCTTGTAAAACCTCACTTTGTCTGTAAACCTATTGTTACCAAAAACAGTTTGAGACTCCCACTGTGCCTTACCAAGTTCGCATAGCTCCCACCACAAGGAAAACCCATGGCTACACCAACAATCTGTCTATAAATGGTGTTATCAAAAGTAACATAGTTGTTACTTAAAATTATATCCATCAATTCCTGGAATAATCTAACCTCACTATTAGAAGCACCATGTGATATTAACCTATCAACAACCATTTCAATACCAGTAGTGTGGGGAATTGAAAAATAAAGATCAACCACATCTATAGTCATAAACAGAATGTCATCTTGGTAACTAAAATTTTCTATAGCTGTTAAAAAGGCCCATGAATCCTTGCATATTTGCTTTTCCTTGCCAACAATTTTTTTTAAAAAAGAATCAACATATTTAGCACAAGAGTAAGTAACCGAAGACCTAGCATTTACTAATACTCTCATTGGGGGGGGGGGGGGGGTCTATCAAGTTTTTATGAATTTTCGGCAACCCAAATAATGATGGTATCCCAGGGTGCAAAGTAGATAAATAATTAAAGGTATCTAAATCAAACAAACCTTCAATAAAAAAATTATTAAAAAAGAATTGATCCTCCTATAGGCCACATTAAGTTCATTTAAACTAGACACTTCGTAAGTCCCACCATCAAGAACTAAGTTCAGTCTAGAAATATAATCAACATTGTCCATGATCACACGCCCACCATTATTGTCAGGTTTTAAGATTCTGACAGGTAGTGCTTTTAGATCATGCAAAACTCCATCCTCCCTTATTGACAGATTTTTATAGTTACATTTGTTCCGTTGAACATAGAAAGACTTGAAATCATACTCACACGTGTTCAAACACAGAAATCACAGGGTTCAATGGGGGATTGAAGGTACTAACCACTCTTAATCAGTTACTCATTTCACAATTACTACCAAACAAAATGGCCAAATTCAATTTATGGGTATATAACTTGAGATCTATTAGTGTCTCATCCAACCTAAAATGGTTAGAGGGAACAAAGGTCAAACCTTTGCTAAAAATATCACAAAGCTCAGGTTCAATGTCATAGTCGGAAAAGTTATAGATTTTAAAGTCACCAGCTGTATTGACCATTATCGTTGGTTTCATCTGTTGGAGTCATTCGCCTCAAAGTGTCTAGTTTAAATGAACTTAACGTGGCCTATAGGAGGATCAATTATTTTATTAATGAATTACCACATCCCACCCCACCCTCCAGTAAGGAAACCTCCTTAAAAAACTTCTCCTAAGCCAACTTCATTCTACTGAAGTCAGAAGTGACAAACTTCACAACACCCATGCAGACGGGATCTGGAAGTTCGACTGCAGAATCCTACACTAAGGCACTGTACGAGCACATCAACTCTTGCATGAATCTTTACATCCCAAATAGAGCCAAGATGCTCTTCTCCTAAAAAAGGAAGCCAAATCTGATGGTCCCCTGCTATAAACAAACTATACAACAGAAGAAATAAACTGTTACAGAAAAGAGGAAAATCCCAGGATGCAAAAAACTCCCTCACCAGCCTCAGTAAGAAGCTGAGATCCCTCATAAAATCCTCAAAAGCAAGTTACGAAAATAAAATTGCCAAAGATTCCAAAGACAACCACAAGGCATTCTATAGTTATGTCAATAATCTAAATGGCAATGCTCAGGTTTGCTCTGAGCTACAACAGAATGGCATTAAATATACTGATCCCAAGGATAATGCCAATATTCTGGCAGAGCGATTTAGTGCCAACTTCACCCCCCTCTCACCCCCTAAAGGGCCCATCTCAATACCAAAAGATTGCCAACTTCTGATAATCACAGCCACACAGGTAGAAACCACACTCTCCAAAGCTAAGAATACAGCATCCATGGGATCAGATGACATCCCAGGCTGTGTACTACATGAACTACAAAATGAACTGGCACCTCACTTAAGTGTCATGTTTAATCATATCCTCACCTCAGGCTTCGTGCCCACTGAATGGTGCACAACTACAGTTATTCCACTCCACAAGGGAGGATCCGCCTTGGATCCCGGGAGCTACCATCCCATCAGTCTGTCAAGCCTGATCTGCAAGGGCATGGAATGCATTATCATGGAACTTATAAACAAAGACATTGGCAATCTTCAAACACATGACCCCACCCAGTTTGGGTTTGTGAAGGGCTGATCTTGTCTCCTGAATCTGATTGATTTCTTCGAATCAGCCTCCAGAGCTGTGGATGAGGGTAAGGTGGTCCACACAGCCTATCTGGACCTCACCAAGGCCTTCGATACCATACCCCACTCTGGAATCATAGATAAACTTAATAAGCTGGGCATAAATCCCTACATCACTCGATGGGTTGCCAACTGGCTTACTGACAGAAACCAGACTGTAAAAGTAGCTGACTCCAAATCCAGCTCCAGACAAGTGACAAGTGGAGTATCTCAGGGTTCAGTCCTGGGACCACGCTTGTTTGGCATCTACTTCTCTGAAGTACAGGCCAACACTAAGGGACTCTGGCTAACAAAGTGCGCAGATGACTGCAAACTGGGAGCCATTATTGAATCCCCAAATGATGTGGATATTCTACAAAAGTTTTTTACAGAAACAGATGCCTGGTGCCAGAGCCATGGGCTCAAGCTTAATGCCAAGAAATGTATAGTTATCCCCTTTGGAAGAAAAACATGTACCCATGAATTACCACATATGTAGCAGGACACTAAACATCAAAAGTGTGATGAGAGACTTAGGGACACAGGTGGACAGTGGTCTCACTTTCGATAACCACATCGCCACAACAGTCAGGAAATCCTTCTATGTGGCATACCTCATCACTAAGGGCTTTTCATCCAGAAAAAAGGAGGTCATTGTCTCACTGTACTCATCCCTCATTAGACCCATTATAGAGTATAATGCCCCATTTGGTATGTACCTCACAAGACATCTGCAACAGCTGGAAAGGCTACAGAAATGCCTCACTAAATGAATCACAGGCCTAAAGCAGATGCCATATGCTGACTGTTTAAAAAAACTCCAGCTATACTCTGTGGCATATCGTCTACTCAGAGGCGATCTCTGCTTAACATACAAGGCCATGTCAAACCCATAGCTGTTGGACATGCTCCACTTAAAGAAATCCCAATCCCTCAGAGCCACACACTCCAGGGATCTAAACCTTGTTATCACAATAAACAAAACATGCTGGAGGGATAGGTTCCTGACCCAGAGACTCCACATACTCTGGAATAGACTGCCCATACATGTCAAGCAGAGCGCCTCATTGGGCTTCTTCAAAAAGAACCTTGATGACTGGATGGGAGATAGGAAATTCACCCCGGGGATCATGTCAGTTACCCTGCTAGACAGGGTTCCAGAGAAGTAAATATTGTGGGAAGAAATATCCAGGGAATTGTTATGGCTAGGCTTGCATAGGCCCTGGGGCCAATAGCCTAGTACCAACCTATGAACCTATAAATCTATGATTTTTTTTATTGAAGGTTTGATTGATTTAGATACCTTTAATTATTTATCTACTTTGCACCCTAGGATACCATCATTATTTGGGTTGCCGAAGATTCATAAAATCTTGATAGACCCCCCCAATCAGAGTATTAGTAAATGCTAGGTCTTCGGTTACTTACTCTTGTGCTAAATATGTTGATTCTTTTTTAAAACAATTTGTTGGCAAGGAAAAGCAAATATGCAAGGATTCATGGGCCTTTTTAACAGCTATAGAAATTTTTAGTTACCAAGATGACATTCTGTTTATGACTATAGATGTGGTTGATCTTTATTTTTTGATTCCCCACACTATTGGTATTGAAATGGCTGTTGATAGGTTAATATCACATGGTGCTTCTAATAGTGAGGTTAGATTATTCCAGGAATTGATGGATGTAATTTTAAGTAACAATTATGTTACTTTTGATAACACCATTTATAGACGGATTGTTGGTGTAGCCATATGTTTTCCTTGTGGTGGGAGCTATGCGAACTTGGTAAGGCACAGTGGGAGTCTCAAACTCTTTTTGGTAACAATAGGTTTACAGACAAAGTGAGGTTTTACAAGCGGTTTCTGGATGATGCCCTTTTAATGTTTAAAGGGTATGAAGCTGAGGCACATGAATTTGTTGAGTTTTTGAACAGCAGCACATCTTTTTTTAGATTTACTTATGCGGTTCACAAGGAGCACATTTGTTATTTGGATGTTGACCTAAGAAAGGATAGGATTAATCAGTGTTTTGTAGCGCGTATACATTGTAAGGTTACATATTCAAATACTATGTTGCATTATACCAGCTGTCACCCTTTGCACCAAAAAAGATCGGTATTGAAGGGTCAGCTGGTTAGAGCAGCTAGAATGACCAGTGATGATGTTGTTTTCATTGAAGAATGTGAGACCTTAAAGGTTATGTTCACTAGTCATGGTTACCCCACTGAACTGGTTGTTGATTTGATACGTGAAGTGCAACACAAGAGGGCTATTGGGTTCTATAGACCTATTATTACAGTTACATTAAGAACAGTACAAGCTATCTCTGTTCAAGATAGTTCTGTGCAAGATAATTTGGTTAATTTGGTTCCTTTAATAAACCCTAATACCATAATGGAAGGTATTTTAGGGTTGACTGGCAATCATGACAATAGATTTGAGAGACATTTTATTACTATGTATAGTCTAGAAACCAACCTTTTAAAAGAGATCCTTTGTAGGAATTGGAACATCATTCTAAGTGATGGTGACCTTTCAGTCAAATTGGGTAGTTGTCCCACTTTTATTTTTAGGAAAGGCATTAACTTAAAGGAATTCATGGAGATGAGAGGTATGAATAGTAATAGGACAAAAGGTATGTTCAAATGTGAGCATTGTAATTACTGTAGGTTTATTGCCACTGGTTCTAATTTTACCATGGGGGGGGGGGCGAGAATTTAAGGTACAAGGTAGATTAATTGTGAATCGAGGGCTGTGGTATACCTGGCCGTCTGTCAGTTATGCCCAGCATTCTATGTTGGAAAGACTGATAGAAGGCTTCGTGACAGGGTATATGAGCATATCTGCAACATTAGGAAAAGAAGTGAGAATAATGCCCTGGCTAGACACTGTAATGAGAACCCTGATCGCAGTTTTACTTTTAGAGTAATTGATCAAGTTACTGTTGATCATAAGGGTGGTCCATTTCAGTTAATTTTGGAGAAAAGAAAATTAATTTGGCAATTTAGGTTGAATTCTTATAGTGCCTCGGGATTAAATGAAATTACCTGCCTTGCAGGTATTTTAAAATTGAGGAGTCTACTGAGGTAGTCAAAATATTTTCCCTATATTTGTTGCATTTATTGTTGCTGTGATAGGTTTAAATCATATATGTGTGTATGCATTTTCTCTTATATATATATGTATATTTTATAGATTATGTATATTTTTTATGAATTTAATTTTATGCTATATTGTGATATTTGCAGAATGTAATTATTTATGAATTTGTAGTATTTGAAGCCTTAGCAAAGTGGAACTTTACAAAAAGGTTTTTACCTTTGCTATGCTTTCTTTGAATTTAATGAGCTTGCTGCATCACAGTTAAAATGATTGCTGATTGGTTGTTTGTTAATGTAGAATAGTTTAAAAGTGAAGTTCTATCACTTGTTAGTGTTTTTTATTGGTCTGAAGAAGTCGCCGTGTATTGTGTGGGAGACAAAAAGTGCTTTACCTGAATTAATCCTATTACTGCGAGCCTGATCCACTGGTCTTTTTTTGGTTTATACCTTTCAACCTGTTAGATCAGGACATCTGGAGGATGACACACATAAATGAGGGGCAATGGCCCAAAATTAGTGAGACTTTATTAATATTGCCATAACACACTTAAGTCAGTTGATAGCACAGTAGGCTTTGCATTCACAGAAATACCCTGGAGGCTGTCCGACACTCATATGTATGCTATTATGTTCTAATGTAAGTCTTCACAGATTTACCAATGATTTTCCAGACATAACACAACTCTATGAGTAAATGACTACAAATATGAGGCACACATATGGTCAGTGTGCATAACACTGGACAGTTGAATGGTATGAGCTCAGTATATCACATGCAGTTCAACAGACGCGTCTGCGACAGTAGTTTACTATGCACATACCCTGTATAGGTCTCTTAGATTTGTGAGACAAATGTGTATCATAGTTGTATTCACAAATAACATATGGATATTTACGACAGCCCACTAGCTGGCCTAGAAGTGTCACAGTCAGTATTGTTCAACAGACATTCCAGTAGTAGTCATATGTGAGCCATCCTTTCCTGGGGTGACTCAGGGGCCTGAGCTGTGATCTATGTCACTGCAGACAGACCCCGATGTTATGTTCATAGGTGCTGATCAGCAATATATCAGTACAGCAAGTCTTGTTGAGACATATTCATTTAACATCCTACTTCCCATTATTGCATACCCCCTATTGCATTCCACTACTTGCTTATTTGTTTGACAAACCTTTTTTTTCAATTATTGTTGGTTTCTGTTTCTGTCTCTCTCTCTCTCTCTCTCTCTCTCTCTCTCTCTGTCAACACATGTAGAGGTATAGACCTGTTTTGCACAGGCAGCAGCTTGCCTTTTGTAGTTAATGCTCATGAGCAGATGATGGCCTGTGCACCAATCAGTGTCCCCACTTGCTAACTGCATGCAGAACAGCTGTGTTGTTATTCCTATAGCCAATGGCATGGGTGTTGCAATTAACCCAAAACAGCAGATGTGAAACAGTTGTATAGTAAACAGAACATATGCATAAATGGAACAACAGTAAGCATTGTAACAGCATGCCAGTAACAATGACAGCAACAGGCCACCAACAATGGTATTTGAACAAGGTATGTTAACATGCAGCCAATCAAATATATGAACTATAATGGAACACAAGTCCCAACAATAGGTTTGGATAACAACATACCCATAGTATATGAATAATAATTATTGATGTAGATGAGTGGTGGGGGGGGGAGACAAAAAGTCCATTAACAACTGCTTATGCTTCTATTTTCCACAACAGTACTGCTCAATACTCTATGCATCTGCCCTCACTTTATATTTACCTATGGCCTATCTATGACATACCCATATCTGTGAGATGGGCCATGTAGACAGCCTTCCATACAATGGTGCACACATGGCAGAAAACTGTCAGGTTGCTACCAACCTTGATGCACAGGTCACCTCACACCTGATTGCATGCTCAGTACATTATTACTGTCATACATAGTGTGAATGGCATCTGCCACAGCAGGGGGAATGATGCCTCTCCTGGTATTCTGTTTGCGGTAATGCTTCTCGCACCAGTCAGTAATTGGGTGAATACCTCTTGGGGGATGCTCACATCAGTAGGGGAATGTAAGACAGTGGCCAGCTTGCAACCATCTGTACACCTGGTCAGCCATAGACCACTGCTTTTGTCCTGTACCTCAGAAGATACGTATATCTCAAACAGTAGAATCTCCCAGACCGATCCTTGGGGTACACCATTGTGGATGACTCTACTACTAGAGGTGGGATCCACTACTTTGACTGAGTGGGTACTATCATCGGGCCAGTTAGCTACCCATCTGGTAATTTACAGGTTGGTGCCTAGCTGTGTAGGCATTTGTATCCTGTCTGCCTGGGGATTAGTGTGAAAGGATTGGGCTAGGTGAAGGTAGGCATTGTTCACCATCTTCCCCTCATCCCTGTGTTTGTTGACCACTTCAGAGAGGTTGACCAGGTTTAACGGGCTTGATCTCCCTTTGACAATACTATGGTGTGTGGGCCCAGGCATTTTGATGTTGCTGATGACTCTGTTCATAATGTATTTGATATTGCCTTCCATCCCCTTGCACAGCAGGCTAGTTAGGCTGATGTGCATAATATTGTCTGGGTCGGTGGATTGCTCCACCTTTCTGTATAGGGATGACAGTGGCTGTCCTCTGTGCAGATGAGATGGCAACAGGGCACAGGCTGTGGTTGACTACATTGCAAAATGGATCTGAGACCCCATGCCTGTGTTCATGCAGGATGCAGCCAGGGATGGTATCAGGCCTATGGAGACCTCTTTGTGTTGCCTTTGAGAGGGCATTAAGGACCTGTTTCCTGATGATGAGGAGACGGGGCCAGGTGCTGTACATGCGCATGTGTACCAATGGGGGGACAGGGGGTGATGTTTGCACTTCACCTGACGGCAGCCAGTTGCCTATATCTATGTCATATGTGTATGTTGTGTTATTGACCACCACTGTAGAGCAGCTTTGTGTGTTGCCTCTGGAATTGTAGACACATGTGTGGAAGGCCTAGTGATTGGCCTTGGTGGATGTGTCCAATTTGCAGTCAAAGACAGCCTTAGGGTACATCACCTGTGACCTTATTTGCTTGTGCAGACCAAGGTGACATGGCACCTGCTCGTTCTTGGCCCATCCAGCAATTGTTTCCACTTATTATGGTATTTTTGTATTGCTGCTGTCCACCACAGCTGTTTGCCCTACTTTGAGGGAGATGATGCTGTCCTGTCAGATATTGCTGAGTCCATAGAGCTATGTAGGTGCCCACATAGTATTGTGGTGTGGGCCTGGACACTGCTGCTAGTTCCAACAAATGGGATGTTGGTTGTACAGCTACTTCTACCTGTTCTGAGGGGATTTATAGTCATTTGTGTACAGTTCCTTCTGTTTGACACTGTGAAGGGGGGCAGGGGAAATGGTTACTTGAGCAGTGATGGCTATGTGGTCAGATATTACCAAAGAGGATGGCACTGTGGGAGTGCTACAGTGGCTACTCATGTTGGTTAGGACCAGGTGCAGGATATTTCCACCTGTCACAGGAGTGTTGATCAGCTGATCCACTGCATTGCCATTGACAAAGCCAAGGAATCTATGTGCATTCATGTTCAGGTGGCATAGGTCATGCACACTATGGTTGGGTATTTGAAGTCACCCAGGAGCAGGGTAGATGATTGAATCCTGACAGATTCCAGCAGGTCCCAATAGGTGTGGTGGGTGTCCAGAGCATGGTTGGATGCCTGTAGCTAGCTATGATTTGAGTAGGTATTTTGTCAACTGTTAACTGCACTCAGGATGTCACCCATGCATCATACTGTTTGGCCAGCCTGGAGGTGTGCATGTGTATACTAATGTTCAATAATCCACCTCCTGTGGCTTTGCAGCCCTCCATTTGGGGTCTATACATATGATGGGATGAGTGACCTGGCAAGGTTGGTGTGCTCTCCACAGCTACAAAAAAAGGTGTCAGTGACTGCACAAATGTCGGCATCCTACAGGACAAGGTTCGCTTGCATTGACATGGGTTTCATGGCAAGGCATCTAGCTCCTGTTAGAGCAAGACATCTGCACAAAGGCACATACCAGTGGTGGGCAAAGGCCAGTAAATAGTGTCACTTTATGACTCTAGCTGAAACACAATTAGTTGCCAGCAAAAACAGAGTTGCATTCACAGGTCTACTCTGCAGGATATGATATCTGACAATTAAATGTGTGCTAGTATGTTATGACTTCAGTCTTTAATGGGTTGCCAGTGATGTGCCAGACAGTACACAACTGTCTGAGGAATTGACTACAAATATGAGGCAGACACGTGGTTAGTCTGCAAAATTCTGGACAGTTCTCAGTTATGGGCTCAGTATATCACATACAGTTCAACACACACATCTGCACCTGTTGTGTATTATGCACATATCCTATATACATCTGTTACATTTGTAAGACAAGCATATGTATCAGAGTAGCATTCACAGGTGACATATGAATAATTACAACAACCCAGGTAGCTGGCCAAGCAGTGACGCACTCAGTATTGGACAACAGACACTCCAGTAGTAGTCATACATGAGCTGTCCTTTGCTGAGGTGACTAAGGGGCCAGAAATGTGCTCCATGTCAATGCAGACAGGGCAAACAGGAATGGCCATAGGTGTCGGACAGCAGCATGTGAGTCCAGCAGGTCTTGTGTTTCATGTCCCATTTGACATCACTGCATCCCCCTTCTGCATTCCATTACAAGCTTACATGACTGACATACCTGTTATAGTGCTCAAGAATTTCCTCACAACAATGCTAATGGTTAGGTTTGTATAGTCTAGTCTGTCTTTGTGTAAATGGGTTGAGACCTGTGTTGCATAGGCAGCAGCTTGCCTTTTTTAGGTACTGCTCATGAGCACATGATGGCCTGTGCACCAATCAATGTCTCCCACTTTCTACTTGCATCTAGAGCAGCTGTGTTGTATTTCCATTTGCCAGTGCCATAGCAACACAATGCTATAATTATGTCCTTCATTTAGTCCTTGCCCCTTTTCTTGGCTGTGTGGAGGACATTATGGAGGTGTGGAGGCTACAGCTTCACAGAGGGTAGGTGGGAATACCTCTCAAGACAGGACATGTGGAGACAACCCAACAACATGGGGGACAAAGCTCCAGAATTGGGTACAGATTGTAAGCCAGTAGTGCTGTTATACACATAGAGGGTTGCTAGATTAACAGGGTTCGTCTGGACATGCATTTTCTGCGTGACTTGATGAGTGACAGTGATATGTCTCTGACATACCTCTCAACTGTCCTAATGTCCACAAACTGCTTGAGGTATGTCTGTTATTTTTGGTCTGTTCCTCAGAAAATGTCTATTTTTGTGGAATCAGTAGGATAATGTGAGGATTGTAGTCAGTAACTGCTGACATCAATTTGTGTTTCAGACCTCATATCCTTCAGGAATGTTATGTTACAACAAAGCCTGTGACACCAGCAACAGTTTCAGTTTGTAACCCCATTATGTGAGATATGTCCCTCTTTCTGGCCCCCTGTCCACCAAGTATGTCATGCTTTGTCCAGATGTCTTGCAGTAAGAGGACTGTTATGTATATATATATCTATGTACAGATATACACACACACACACACACACACGCACATATATATATATATATATATATATATATATATATTTATCTATATATACATATATATTTATATAAGAGTACTATGGATATATAATTCCCCATTATGTTAAATGACTGCTGTGCATGATATGTTTGTAAAAACAGTACAAATTCCTACAGCTCAGATGGTGTAGAGGTATGTTGCTGTGATTGTAGTGCATCGAGTCATGGGGTTCCAGATTTGGAAGTAATGACTTTTTTCATTAATGTTAAATGACCAGAATGAAGGATATGTTTGTGAAAGTATTACAGATTCCAACAGCTCAGATGGTGTAGTAGTAGTATGTTGCTGTGATTGTAGTGCAATGCATCCTGGGTTTGAGAGTTGGCAGCGCTGATTATTTTGTTGCCAGGCAGAACAAGGGCTAATGGAGACAGAGTGATTAAAGCACTTTTAAGCAGTTGTAAGCGGGTTTGTCTGGCTTTGCACGGAGCTAAGCGATGCTAACAGATGGCTAAGTCCTGTTAGCTTCAATTAGCACCGTTTACTCCCACCTACACCCACACTAATTTTCATTAAAGAAAAGAAAAAAGTGTGAAAGGAAAGTGGAGAAATGGGAGCAAGGAGGGGATAAAACAGGAAAAACAGCTAGGGATGTGCAGAATGGGTGTAGGAAAGGACCATAGCTCTGCATTTCTTCTGCAGCAACAGCTGTGAATAATGTGTAGAATTTGGAATTTACAGCCTCACACCCCACAGGGAGGGGTGTTGGTGATAGACATTTACGGAATAATCTGTGGGTTGATTGATTAGTTTCACTGCACATGTGGGCAAAATGTAGAGCTATGTATGGGGCAATTTTTTTTTTGTGGGACAAAGGCCATCCTTTTTAAGGTGAGAGTGGATGTTGGGGAAAGGCTGTAGGTATGTTTGGGGAGGTAGGTTGGGTAGGATAGGTTGCATTTGCAGACAGACAAGACAGACAAGACAGCAAACAGGGGCAGTATATCACATATGAGGTGGGTAAACACCTTTGACAAGTATGGTGGTTAGGAATCCAAAGTCCATGAACCCCCAAATGGATACAGTGGGAGAGAGGTTCCCACCCATGGGCATTCACCACTGCTCCTTCATGGCCTCGGTTGTGGCTGTGCTGGGGCTGGACAGGAGGGGCAGCCTGCTCCTCGAGGTGCACCAGGTGGCCCTCAATCTGGCACAGCTGCCCACCCAACTCTGCTCAGATGGTGTTGCGCACCAAACCCTGAACTGACTGCAGGTGACAGACTCCAGTCCGCATCTGCTCCAGGGGAATGGGCTCCATCCCCTGAGGTGCTTCCACCCAAAGGGGGAGCAGGACCAATGGACGAGGAAGTCCAAGGTGTGCTGGGGCCCAGTGCTATGGCCAGATGAGGCGGGACAGGTGGATCTGCTGGGATCTGCCTTCCCAAACATGCTATGGTGTTGAGGTTTTACAGAATATGTTGGTTAGTCATGCACAACACATTTCAAGATTAGTTATAGCAGCATGCGTGGGTGTTCCAATTAACCCCATAAAGCAAATATGAAACAGATGCATGGCAAACAGAAGACATGCATAAATGGAACAACAGTATGCATCGTAAGAGCATGCCAGTAACATTGATGGCAACAGGCCACCAACAATGGTATTTGAACAAGGTATGTTAACATGCAACCAATCATATATATGAACAATAATAGAACACAAGTCCCAACGATAGGTTCTGATGACAACATACCCATAGCATATGAATAATAATTATTGATGCAGATGAGGGTTGGGACGATAAACAAAAATTCCATTAACAACTGTTTATGCTTCCATTTTCCACAACAGTACTGCTCAATACTCTATGGGTCTGCCTTCACTTTACATCTACCTATGGCCCATAGTTTCTGTAGCACAAACATACCTATTAAACTGTTAGCCTGGAATGGTATGGGGCAAACCGTGACAATGCTTGGTACATGACTAGAGGGGATTCGTACATGTCAGGCTTACATATCTGGCACAGGATGGGTACCCTGAACTTCTGTTATGTGAGAGTACTACTGGCATACTTCAACTGGTTTCCTATCTGTGTCCAGGGTTATTGGCAGTAGTGACCACTAGCCATGACAGCATGATGCTTGAGAGACATGTATCGGAAGAGTGCATGTTGTATGTACCTATCTTGCTGTCATTTGCAGGCATGTGATAGGACAGTTGAACAGTTGTACACAGTTTATTAGTATACCCTTCATACAGTTACTACCAACATTTCCTTACCTGTAAAACCTATGGAGAAAATATCTGTTAACACTACCTAACTGTTTTTACATGTATTCCCGATTCATTCTGTGTAGTTATGCATACATCTTAGTACCACTCCCTGGATTCAAACCATGTCCGAGTGTGCACAACTAACAACTAAGCTATTTCTCAACATACTGAGCTAATGGAGAACTGCTGTTTCTTATTTCACTGGTTTCTGCTTATTAGTCTCTTTGTTAGACAGTCTGTACTTGTAATCCTGTTATCATGCATGACAGTGCACTGTGCATTAATCCTTTGGATTACTACAATCTGGAAAGCAAAGGTTAACACAAGGCAATGCTGCATGGAACACACTTTGATACCTTACACATTACTATTTAGGGTTCAGAGCTTAGTGCAGTATATATTTCGCATTTTGTTTGTATCTTGTTTTACAGCTCCACCATCTACAGTTTTTCTTAACAGCTGGTTCATAGAACAACCTCAGTTAATGTATGCTGTCACAGCCATATTTGCTGTGAAGAACCTGTATACAGTCTATATGTCTACAGCAATATACCAGAATAAACACAACAGTTTTTGGTAGGGATCTTTATTACACATCAATAATAGTCAGACAAACATTTTTATTTATTCAGTTAACACAGTAACAGCATACCTACTAACAGTAAACAATGTACTCCTTCTTCACTATTTGTACAATATGCTGCAAAATAGAGTTGCACTCACCAGCCTGTCGGTGCAGCCACAGCAGTCTGTCGGCATGGGCTTTTGACATTACTAGCCCTCTCTGCTGCAGCTGTAGGGGAGATAAACAAACATTATGCACACCTGTCAATCACATTCTCAGGCTAGTATTTGGTACAAACTACTTGATAGTGATACTTACTCACTACTGGAGCATTCCGTGCCTGTGCATCTTGAATCCACTGGACTAAGAGCACCCCCTTCCTCCACTTTAGGTTGGCATAGTGGTAGCATACCTGCTCACCAGTCTGGGGGATGCCAGTAGCACTGGTGAGATCACATGCAAGGCAGTCCCAGGCCTCTGCTTTGTATTGTGAACCCTGGTACTGGCCCTGCAGCAGTCTCTCCTCATGGTTTTCTACAACGAGTCCAACCATGACCCCTTACTCCTGAATGCTCCAGCGCTGCACCCAAAAGTGCACTCTTTCACCTAAACCAGCCACAGTACCTGCACAGATGAACTATAACAGATTCTGGCTGTATTCCCGTCTGCACCATTTAAATAAGGTGATATTCCCACCTTTTGCTGTCATTGGACCATTTTGAACATGTTAAGCTCTGCTAAGAAGTGCTCATATCCAGTAAGCTGAGATGAACAGTGTTTAAAAGGGTGTATGCTGAGGACTGCTTAACAGTGTGCAAATCCACTTAGCTGAGCTACCTGCTGCTTACCATTCACATCAAAGCAATGCTTAAACCTAAGCATAGCTGACCATTGTTAACCATGATCACTTTTCATTTTTAAAAATATCAGAATAATGACTTCATTTAGTAAGTGTATATGATTTACTTTACGTGACATACCTATATATGTTTTCATTACATTAGCAAGGGGTGTGACTATACTGTATGGGACACTTGTGTATACATGGGTGGTTTCACATGTTTTATGCACTCACACTTCCATTTTACACCAGCTACTCTACCCTGCTTAACAAAAATCAATTACTATATAATTTAAGATAAAAATAATGATTTTAACATTGCTTTCCCATGTAAACGTAAATTGCCTGTCTTGGTACTCAAGCTATGAATGCCTGCATGTAAGCTGGGACTCTAACCAGTACACTATCTTGGTTTGGGGATTTCAGCTATATATTTTTATTTATCTTCTATGGCATGTTTAAGCAATGCTGAGCAGAGGGCCATAACATGCACACCCGCTCAACTACACTTAAACATTGCTTAGTATGGGAAAAATATTATATTAGTCCTAGCCTTCTACAGCTTTCCTGCTCTAGGAGGTTGACAGGTATGTGAGGCAAGCATCTGGGCATTCTGCAGGAACCTATACAGTTGATGGCTACGGCTGTACAGCACTTTTACAATGCAGGAGGGATGTGACAGACCCTCTCACACACCCCCTGCATTTTCTTACTGATCTACTAGCTATTTCAGTGTCCATGGACACTGACATAGCTATTTTTATTAGCTGTCAGTGTCCATGGATAAAGTGCCATATGGCACTTTCACAATGGAGGGTGTGTGTGACAGAACCTGTCACACACTCCCTGCATTTCCTGACTGATCTACTAGTTATTTCAGTGTCCACAGACACTGACATTGCTATTTTATTAGCTGTCAGTGTCAACGGACACTGACAGCACTTGCAAAGTGTCATACGGCACACTTACAATGCAGGGGGTGTTTGACAGAACCTGTCACATGCACCCTGCATTTTCTTACTGATTTGCTAGCTATTTCAGTGTCTGCGGACACTGACATAGCTATTTTATTAGCTGCCACAGTGTCTGTGGACACTGACAGCACTTGCAAAGTGTCGTATGGCACTTTTACACTGCAGGGAGTGTGTGACAGGACCTCTCACACACCCCCCTGCATTATTTCTTGCTCCCCTTTATTTCAGTGTCCACAGACACTGAAATACTAATTTTAATTTCATTTCAGTGTCTGCAGACACTGAAGTACTTTTGAAAGTGCTGCACAGCACTTTCTGAGTGCAGGGGGTGTGTTCAATGTCCGTGCACTACTTAAACATGCCCCCTGCACTCATTCTTTGTTCGTGTTCATTTAGCCTTAACATCAGCGCACCTTCATGAATATGCAAGGTGTGCTGCTGTTAATGCTAATGCTACATGGACATGAACCACTCCATGCAGGTTGAATCCAGGGATATATTATATTAGAGACTCGTGACACTTCTTAAGCAAATTAATTGTTGTGTTAATAGAAGCCAATATCTTTTTTTAAATTTTAACAAGAATATTTATTAAGAGATTAGAGGAGTAATGATAGAACAAATCTAGTTTCCATTTTTGCTAATTCAGTATTAAACAAGTGGTAAATTATATCGTTGTATAAAGCTGTATTTTTCAAATACATGAAACTTTATGTACATTTTATTGATGGCCTCTTCTTTCTTATGGAGGGAATAGATGAAATTGGTAACAATTCTGAAGACTTTTTTTTAAATATAAGTAGTAATTGTTTTAGGTTTTACTTGAAAATTTTATATAAAAATATACAATTTTTGGATATGCAGATTTTGTTTGATAAATCAGATATTTGTTTTAGGGTTTAAACATTTATAGAAAGCCAACTTACATTATAAACATGTATACACCACAGACATGTCAGGATTTCCATTGAAAATGTGAATACCCTCAGAGAAATGTTATTAGAAAGAGGTTATGAATCTGATTATATAAATGTGATTTTTACTGAACTTGACCATAGCAGATTGGAAAAGTATGCATCTATTTTGAACTCTGACAAAGTAGTAGAACTAATAATGATGACAGACTTCTTTACAGAGCTAATAATGTAAAGAACTATGAATACATAAGTTAATTTATTGTGACTTATATGGTTGATAATAAAGACATCAGAAGCATTGTTAATAATAACTGGAAGGTGTTTTATGAATATCCAGATGTTTTAAATAAGATTGGTGAGTGACATCTTTAACTGGAAAGAGAAACATGTTGGAAAACATGGTTGTAGAAAAACAAATGAAGGTTATACTCTTAATCAACAGAGAGGTGATTTTAAATGCGGGTGAATAAATGGTGCAGATTCATTTATGAAAAACAACACATTGTTGTGAAACATTAATGCCTTAATGAGAGTTATACATGGAAAACTGAAGCAGTGGTATATTATAGCAATAACCCATGCCTGAGTGTGGGTAATGCTGGATTTACCCACGGTTGGTGTGGTTTGGTCACGAGGGCGAAGCCCGAGTGGCCAAACAAAGCCAACCGTGGGTAAATCCAGCATTACCCACAACCAGAAGTGGGTTATTGCTATTATACAATGACAATATTTAAGAAAAAAAATAATTAATTTTTTTAAATAATGGCATTGTATAATGCCTCCTTGCTGCCCTTCCGCAGCTGTCTGGTTATTCTGCGGCAGTTCTGATGTACTGCGCATGTGTATGCCTACACAGTACATCAGAGCTGTGGGCAAAAGCAACGGAGAAAGCAAGATCTCCATTGCTTTTTACAAACTGTCTCGCTATGTTAAAGGAGTTTAGCATAGCGAGACAGTTTTAAAAAAGCAACGGAGATTCTCCGTTGTTTTTTTAAAGCTATCTTGCTATGTTAAACTCCTTTAACATAGCGAGACGGTGTGAAGCAATGAAGATCTTGCATTCTCTGTTGCTGTAAAAAAAGAGTTATAGTAATGGAAAAAGTCCGGGCGACTGCACCTTTTTCCATTACTATAACTCTGATTTACAACTTGCACGCTGACCAATCAGCGTGCACGTTTTTGAATATTAATGGGGGGGGGGTTGTTGTATAATGTGCTTTATATGAGTCTTGAAATAGTTTTTGTATAGGTAAAACAGTGAGATTTAATGAAAGGGTTACTGAACATGTTAATGCAATTAAGAAAGATTGCAGTAATGCCTTGAAAAAGCACTCTACCATCTGTATTAATTTTAAATTTTCTTTTTTGTTATGGATAGTGTCATCAGTGATGTTATAGAGATGGAATTTGAATATCCAACCTGAAATTAAAGAACTTAAGTGGCAAATCATATTTTATTCTGGAAAACCATCTGGACTGAATGCACGTTACTATTAAAGGTTTTTTAAAGGCAAAAGGAGTGAAACAAATTTAAGAAATTATAAATTCCTAATAAACAAATAAACAAAACATTTTATGTTTTAATTATATGTATATATTTTTTAAAGTTTTAAAGTTTTAAATGCTATGGTAAATACTATGGCCAATTCGTGTTAGGCATATATTTAAGAGCCTTTAGTTTGTAAATGCACTCCATTCTGATGAAGTCTGATTGTGGATAAAAGTGTTAAACTAAGGAATAATATATTATTACATAGTTTTGATTTCCTTTCCCCACTGGGTGATTTTATTCTACTGAATAGTTTTGTGTAGGGGATATACTTATCTTTCTCATGCAGGCATAAGTCGCACAGGGGGAACAAAGAGACTTTCCAGGTACAGAGGAGGTAATACGTGATAGCTAATCAGACAGGGAGTAGGACAGTGTCTGTATAGTGAAAGGTAAGGAGTTCTAACCCTATTTGCTGAAATGGTCTGTGGACTGCTGCATAGATCCAACTGCAGCTGAGAAAGAGTGCCAAACTGCACAATCATCAAAATTAAAAAAAAATGAATCCTGGCAGCCTCAGATGAAACAGGAGCCACCAATCAGTGGTAATTCATATAAAATCTACCACTCTCAAATAGTAATATAGAATAAAGAAGTTTGCTCTTTATCACATACAAAGCAAATTAACAAACACTTCAGGCATGTCCACATTGGCAACTCATACATATATTATCACAAACTGTAGTCCATTGCAGTCCTAGTGAAAAGGGTTAACTTCCTCTTTCTTCTTATTTTGTACAATGTAATGTATTCACAGCTCATCTAGACAAAATGTACCAAGCTCCTCAACTATCCAAATTTTAAAATCCAGGCAGGACCAGACAAAATGGAATTTGGCCAATCACTGAAGGTTTAAGTGGAATCTACTCCATTCAAACAGTCATGTGGAATGAAGAAACATACTTTTTTCTCACTAAAAGCAAGCTAACAAACACGCTAAGTTGGTTGAAATAAGCAAGTCATATCAGAATCTTCACAAACTGCAGTTTAGTGTAGTCTCAGGTCATTGTTGGCTAGTACTAAGAATGAGAATTTTAGAAGTAACTTGGATAGGGATGTTGATGGTATAGGTATTACATATGCAGCTATTGGGTGAAAATACATGAAATAGAAGGAAACTGAAGATTTACCAGTGTAAGTGGAGTGCCTTTACAGTATGATCTCCTGGTGTTCACTAATATGAGCAGATGAGGTAAGAGTGAGAAAAGTTTGTAAATCAAGTTTATCTTTAAGTTGCTTTCAGCAACTGGCTGCCTACATGTTTGAGGCATATCATCTCTTGTTATCAGACTATCATGAGGAAAATGTATAGGTTATTTTTCTTGCCTTGAGAGTTCTGTTTAGGTTGAGCTGCTTAGTCTCTTTGTATTTGTATTACATAGGGTAAAACATTTAGCATGTCTATATATAAACACTTACACCCCCCCCCCCCCACACACACACACAGAAACAAACACATACACACTGACGCTGTCCTTAAAAGCCTGGTCTGTCACAGTCTATACTGATTTTTTATACAAGCACACATATATTGACCCTACAGCTGCAAGTCAAGTCTATCACAAGTTACACAAACATGTACACACTGCATGCATATGTACAGGCAATTTGGAGGAATGTTAATTCACCTACCTTACAACTTTGGGGTGTTGGAGTAAATCAGAGCACATGGTTAACCCCACACAGATATGGGGGGGGGCATGCAGACTCCAGATAGAATAAGCCACAGACAAGAATTAAACAAAATGTATGCCCTTTGAGATAGCAAATGTTATTCACTGTGCCTCCTTGCTGATGATCAGTTACTTTTACACAAAAGTAGCCATGTGTCATGTGCAATTTTGATAATTGTGACAGAAAGTGAGAGAATTTATGGCCGATATATTCCTCTTAGAAATACTGCAACCTTCACACACACACACACATATACACACACACACACACACACACACACACACACACACACACACACACACACACACACACACACACACACTAGCAATAGTGCTTTTACATTGATTTTAATAATTACATTGTTTGACAGTACTCCTGCCATGGTAAATCATTGACTACTGTTGAACAGTGATCTAACAACAGAAGGTGTATGTCACAGATGGCCTCTTTGCCCATTTATTACATCACTTTACTGGGTACTCCTCAGATGTCAGATATTGGTAAATGATGGTCACAATAATAAAGCACTCCATCTAATTTCACAGAAATGTACACTAGGCTTGCAAAGCTAGATCACTGTTTAAAATGACCAAATGACAACATGGTGAGTTACTTTCATTCACAGATAGCTCATAGTCCCATCAAGCAGGTATTGCCACTTCTCTGTGCACTTTAGATGTCTGATTGTAATAAAAAAGATCATCATTTAATGAATTTCAAATTCATTTTATGCTAATGGCAGCTACACATTGAAGTATCCTAAGTTGCTTCACAAAACACATACTGATCCTGCAAAGCCAGAATGCTAATCAAACAGCTGCTGGACATTTTCCTGCAAATTAAGAAAGACACTTTCTTGTCCTCTTAGTAAAAGAATCTGAAACAAAGACAAAAATATTGGAGACACAAAGGTCCAAATACTTGTAGAGTTGACAGTATAATAGGTGTGCATAGTATTTGTTTCTTAAAGGATATGAAGTCATGAACTCAAATTTCTGTCATTATTTAGCAACAGCAACCTTCTGCAACTGACAAAAAAACACCACAAATTTTCTGCAGGGAAAAACCACAAATAAGAATAAATTCATAGGCATTCAACTTACATGCTTAAGAATCAGAGACAAAAAAGAATGATGGAAATGTCCAAAATCAGTTTTAAAATATGACTCTTATTCAATTAAAGTTACTAAAACTACAATATTTGCATTGACATGCATTAAATATGAAGTTCTAATACCTGGCATTATTGACTGAAAGTAATCATATGTGATTAACCAGAAAATTCAAAGATTTTATCAGACGGAGGGCAAAATATGAACCAATGCCAATTTTTATGCATTGAAAACCAAAAAAATAAAGATAAACCCAGAAACAAATTATTCCATCTTTTCTGGTATTTAAACCCTGTGTCTGCAGGGGGGTTGTGCTTGGTTTTACCAGGATGAGGAGTGGTGACTCATCATTGTGACAAAGCAGAAATTCTCTGCGGCTCCAAGAGCAGAATAGTTTTTTTTCTTTTTATTTCATTGAATTGCACTTCATAATACTTATAGTTATGCCATACAGCTAATCTACTACATTTTGCACTGTTATAAAGCTTTTTCTACTGATTCACTGCATTTTTGTACTGTTTTATACTGTTTTAACTCTATTTTCATTGCTAGTGTTTCATTACTGTAATTACATTTTTATTGAATTACTTAACTATAAACTGCTTTTTTCGTACTGAGAGTTGTATTTTCTGTTTGTGAGTGCTCTATCTGTGCATTTTTGTGAGGTTTCTGTGTTCTAGTCAGGTAGCATAGTCTGGATAGAGGCCTGCTGTTATCCAGACCTGGTTGTTTTGCTTGATGAGTTTCCTGTGTTTCTGGCAGTTATCTTATGCTGGTAGTGGCTTGTCTTCCCTGTTAGTGAGAGTAACAGGGCTGCCTGTTAGTGAGAGTAACAGGGCTGCCTGACCTTGTCTAGTATGAGTGATTGGTTGAAAGAGCAGGGGCTAGCAAGACTGGGTAGCAATTTGAGCTTCAAGATTCTCCCATCTTTTCTGATATTTGAACCATGTGTTTGCAGGGTATTGCGCTTGTTTGCTTTTTGTGCACTGCTGCTGCGCTTTTTTAGCCCATTGCGACATATCTCATTTGCATTTTTCCCTTATCAGCACTCCTGTGTATCTGCCACCTTCCCTTGCAACTACTGTGATTTTATCCAGCCCTACTCACATCTATAGTTACTCTGTTCTGATAATACCTACTGTACCATCCTTTCCCTCTCTTCCACAGATTCTGGCAACCATGGATGGACAACTTCCTGTGGTTTCTCCTGCTACTCGTGTTGATAAGGGCATCCTGAGACAGTATAACAACTGCCTCGTACACTGACAGCCCTCTTCTTCTACCATCTAGGAACACAATATGTGAGAGATGCAATTACATTAAGAACCTAGAATTCTTGCTGTCTCAATCACAAGCCAGTAGATCTGGCAATGAGAAGGTTGTCTGCACAAACCCCACAAACACCACACCTCTAACACCACCCACACATGTACAGTACATTCCTATATATGTGGAGGTTCTCAATAAAAACATACCTAAACAAAAGAGACCTCTGAGGCAAAATCACACATGCACATCACAACCCACCACACCACAGACCACACACAGTACACATGCCTTTGTCTCACAGCCTCTAAGGCCCAGCCACAAATCCAACATACTAGTCATGGGAAACTCTATCATGAGACACACAGATGTGCCCCTCACCAGGCTAGACAAGGGCAAAGTCATGATAACTTGCTTGTCATGTGCTAGAATCTGCCATTTTACTCACACACTCAAGTCTCAACAACAGGTACTGTTATGACTCTGTCATAGTCCATGTTGGTGTGAATGACTTGAGGCATACCTCTCTGGACTACATGAAGACAGACATGATTGAGTAAGCTGAATATGTGTCCCAAGCAGGTATGTCCCTAGCCTTAAGCAGCATCCTACCATCACCCAGAATGATATCTCAGTACAAACAGAAAATGACTGACTTTAACAATTGGCTTAGTTTCTGGTGTCATTCCAAGGGGATGCAGTACCTAACAGCCTGGGAATACATGACTGACAGACCACAATGCTTTGCCAGAGATGGCCTTCATCTGTCTCCCTGGGCTTCGGGCTTCTGGCAAAGGATCTTGCCTCAACCACAGTGCCTTTTTTAGGCAAAGTCATGAGGATAAAATTACCAACGTGAAAAAATTCTTTTAAATGAAATTTAATGGTCATGCTTATAAACACTAGGAGTCTTAACATGAACCTGCACTCGCTGCAAGCATCCTCGCCCTGGAAGATGCTGACATTTGTGCAGTCACTGAAACCTGGTTCAAAGCTGCAGAGAGCACCCTAGCCTTACCAGGTTACTTGTCCTACCATATTTTCAGACCCCAAACAGAGGGCTACAAAGCCAAAGGGATGGAGTTTCAATATTTATCAATGACATACACACCTCCAGGCTGGTCAAACAATATGACGCACATAAGACACTCCAGGTGCAGTTAATTGTTAACAAAGCACCTATTCAAATCATAGCTAGCTACAGACCCCCAACCATGACTCAGGAAGCCCATTCCACCTACCGGGACCTACTTGAATCCATTAAGATTCAACCTTCTACTCTGATCCTAGGTGACTTTAACTACCCAACCATAGAGTAGAAGACCTATTCTAGCTCAGACACGAATGCCCAGAGATTCCTTGACTTCGTCAGTGCCAATGCATTGGATTAGCTGGTCAAAACCCCCACAAGAGGTGAAAATATCCTGGACCTGGTACTAACCAACATGAGTAGCCACTGTAGCACCTCTACAGTGTCATCCTCCTTGGTAAGATCTGACCATAAAGCAATCGGTTTGGAAGTCACCATCTCCCCTGACCACACCCCCTTGCCAGGGTCGAGCAAATAAAACTTTTCCAAAGCTGACTACAACCTCCTGAGAGCAGGTATAAACAGCTTCACAGCCACCATCCCTTCAATTGAAGCAAGCACTAATGTCCAAGCCTACACCAAAAAACTATATGAGCACCTGTATAGCTGTATGGAATCATCAATACCTGACAGGACCAAATCATCTTTCTCAGGGATGAGTAAACCTGTCTGGTGGACAGAAGCAATAAACATGCTGTATAATAAATGGAAAAAATTGCTGTCCAGGACCAAGAAGGAGCAGGTGCCAAGTTGGAAGCAATCTCTCTTTTGTCTGAACAAGCAAATAAGGTCACTGGTGAAATCCAAGGCTAACTTCGAGTCCAAATTAGCCTCATCCACTAAGGACAATCACAAGGCCTTCTTTGCATATGTCCACAATCTCAAAGGTAACTCCTATATCTGCTCTGAATTGGTGGTCAAGAATACCACATACACAAATACCATAGATATAGCCAACCTGCTGGCAGACATGCTCAGTGAAAACTTCACCGCCCTGTTCCCCCATCAGTAAACCAAGACATCCCCAGCACCTGCCCTCCTCCCCTCATCACCAGGGAGCAGGTTATTAATGCCATCTCAAAGGCAAAAAAATACAGCCTCCATGGTACCCGACAACATCCCTGCCTGTATCCTACATGAACTCAGGCAAGAGCTCTCAGCACCACTAGGCACCCTATTCAAACAAAGCCTGTGCACCGGCTTCATCCCAGCAAAATGGAGGACAGCCACTGTCATCCCTCTGCACAAAGGTGGAGTGTCCACAGACCTAGGCAGTTATAGGCTCATCAGCCTAACTAGCCTGATCTGCAAAGATCATGGAATGTATTATCATGGACTTTATAAAGAAAGACATTGGCATCCTCCAAAAGCTTGATCCCACACAGTTTGGTTTTGTCAAAGAGAGATCATGCCTGTTAAACTTGGTCACCTTCTTTGAAACAGTCATCAAAGCCATGGCTGAGGTCAAGAGAGTACACACCACCTACCTTGACTTAGCCAAAGCCTTTGACACTATTTCCCACTCTGGCATAATAGATAAACTCTCCCAGCTAGGCACAATGCATGTGTTACCAGATGGGTAGCTAACTGGCTCACTGATTGAACCCACTCAGTCAAAATAGGGGAAGCCACCTCTAGTAGTAGACATGTAACAAGCGGTGTACCCCAAGGATCAGTCTTGGGGCCTCTACTGTCTGGGATATACTTTTCTGAGGTGCAAGCCCAAACCAGTGGTCTGTGGGTGACCAAGTTTGCAGATGACTGCAAGTTGGGCACTATCATAAATTACCCTAGTGATGTGAACATCCTCCAAGAGGGCCTTAACCACACTAATGACTGGTGCCAGAAGCATGGCCTCAAACTGAATGTAAAGAAATGCATCATTATCCCCTTTGGGGAAAATGGTCTCCTCACTAATTATCACATTAATACCAATGTACTAAGCATGCAATCAGTCATGAGGGACTTGGGCACCCAGGTTGATAGCAACCTGACTTTTGACCACCATGTTGCCTCCATTGTATGGAAGGCTTTCTACATGGCCCATCTCATAAGTAAGGGTATTTCATCCAGGAACAAGGAGGTCATAAAATCCCTGTACTCCTCCTTTATCAGATCAATTATCAAGTACAATGCCTCCTTCAGCATGTACCTTGCCAAGCACATGCAGCAGTTGGAGAGACCACAGAGGTTCCTGACCAGGAAAATCCATGGTCTCAAACACCTGTCCTATACAGATAGTCTAAAAACCCTGTCCCTCTACTCAGTCTCATACAGACTACTCAGAGGTGACCTGTGTCTGGCATACAAGGCCATCTCAGACTCAACCTTGATGGAGTTGCTGCATATCAGTAAGTCAAACTCCACTCATGCAACCTGCACGCAAGGTCTCAACCTGGTCTATGACATTAATAGAACTTGTTGGTGGGATAGATTTGTGTCCCAATGACTCCCACATCTGTGGAATAGACTCCCTCACCATGTCAAGCAGAGTACCTCACTAGCCCTCTTTAAGAGGAACCTAAACGACTGGATGGGAAACAGAAAATATACCCCCTGGGATCCCACATGTGCCCCTGCTGGACAGGGAAAACAGGCCCTGACTTTGTGGGAGCATAGGTGAAATTCATGGCTAGGCTTATAAGGACATCCAGGCCAATAGCCTAGTATCATCCTATGAACCTATGACAGTCACAGGCTTCAATTTCCATGCTTAAGAATCAAAGAGAAATAAAAAAGGAGTGAAGTGCCCAGTAACTTTTTTTAAACATGACTCTTACTGAATTAAAGTTATTAAAACTACAGTATTTGCATCAACATGCATTATCTGAATAATAAGTATGAAGTTCTAATGTTTGGCATTATTGACTGATTGCAATCTTATGTGATTTACCAGAAAAGTCAAGGATTTTATGAGAGACAGGACAAAAGTATGAAGCAATACCAGGAAGGTTCTCTAAAATGAAATCAGGAACCGTTGACAGTGGTCACATTTGCAGTCCATTTGCTTTCCAGATGTGCCAGTTTTTATATCTGGTTCCCTGCAAGGATTAAAAAAGGCCATATACTCTTGATGGCTATTGCTATTATCTACTCATTCTGCATTATATGCATGCATGGGTGTATGTATGTATTTATTTATTTATTTGTACATTTATGTTTGTTTGTCTTCTGAGTAAATACATGGAAAAAATACATAAAGAGTGGAAAGTCCTCCTTAGAAGAATAGTGCCTTATGCATCTGCCTAGTTTACCTATGAATAAGGTCAGCCATGCATCATAGACACTCTAAGTGTTTACCACAAAAAAGTCACCTGCACCAAAGTCACTCTGCCAGTAAACAAGATACAGATCCAGAAGGCACAAAAGGCAGGAGACACCATGCCAAAACTTGCAGAAAAACAGTGAATATTTATTAAAACAATAAAACGAAGTAAAAAGTGCACTGCTAAGAGCTTTCAAGCTAACAAGCCCTTCATCAGATAGTGCATACTTAACAAAGCTAGACATTTAAAATGCTCATTGACCAATCAGAAATCAGTATTTTTACCCTCCTTTTTCTAAGGATGGGTTTTAAAGGGATAACAGTATTTAGACCTGGGGCCTATCTGCCCCAAGTCTAATTACCCACCTAGTCTCTGCACATTCCATACCATTACTAATATCCCCTCCCCTTACATTATTGCTAAGTATTTGTAATGCCATAAACAAAAACTTATGTCCGATGTTCTCCTTGACATGTGAAAATAAGGCATTAGATTTTTTCTGAAGTCTGATGTCTGAAACATGCTGAAATATCCTGGTTTTAAACATACTATTCATCTTGCCAACATAGTATGAATCACAATTCTGACACACTGCTAAATATACTAAATTCTTAGTGCTGCAGTCTGCATAATCTTTAAAATAATAATTCTGTCCTGTCCTAGGGTGTTCAAAGGAGCTCTTTTTCAGAATATATTGACAGGCTTTGCAATGATGGCAAGGAAAAGTACCTATCTTCCTAGTCATATGACCACTATGAGCATTGGTCTTAGGCTCATGACACAGCATGTCTTTCAAATTTCTGTTCCTTCTAAATATAAAACTAGGATCTGGACCTACTACCTCTTTAAACTCATATCAGTATGTAGTATTTTCCAATGCTGCCTCACTATATTGCAGATGTCACCCACATCTCCACTATAAGTGAAAATCATACTAACCTTGTTCCTATTCCCAAAAAAAGCCTCTTTGTTCTGGAATGTTATCCACTTCATTCACGTTCCTATTAAGCCATGGTCTAGCTGTACTTTTTCTCTTACTCTTACTATCTTGCACCAAGGGCATAACTTTTTTGTGCTTGTATCCCCTATGGCTAAGGTTAACTTGAAATTTCTCAACCTCATCTTTTAATCTTGTATCCTCACTACACAATCTCAACATCCTACAAACCTGGCCTTTTACTACACTGTCAAAATTGTCAAAAGTATAACGTGGGTGCGTACTGTCATAAGGCAGTAAACTATTACGCCAACAAGTTTTCCTATATAAAGATGTAGCAATATGGCCATCATGTGTAGGGAAGCAGGTACTATTCTCAGAGGGGATGTATGCATCCTCACAAGCAACTGTCTCTTAAGTGTATTGTGAACTGCTAGTCTGTGAGATGTAATGTATTTCTTTCTGGAAAGAAAAGTAAAATAAAATTGAATTTCTTTATGTAACATTTCTTTCTGGAAAGACAAGTAAAATAAAACTGAATTTCTTTATTTAACTGTGTTTTTTGGCAAAGACCATCAGATGACAAAAGCTTGAAAAATAGCTTTAATATTCACCCCATGTTTTTTAGGAGCCTACCATTCTCAGACTTCTGAGTTAATTTGAGTATTTATTCCATAGTTAGTACAGTATGCTCTTGGCCAGCTGAACAATAAGACTGAATTTCATTTAGTCATGACTTTTGTTCAGGCTACCATTGAATCAAAATGTTGAAAAAAACTCACTGGTGCACCTCAGAACATTTATAACCCCCAAGGCTTCGGGGGAGGGGGCACTCCTGGCTTTATTCATTTCTTTCCTCCACATTTATTATAATGAAGCTTATACTAGTTAATATGCATTGAAAAGCTGCAGGAAAAAGCTAAGGAATAATATACAATGTGAGAAAATTTAGAAAAAATTAACCTATACAATGTGTACAGGTAGGGTTACCACCTGTCCCACTTTGCGAGGGACAGTCCCTCTTTGGGCAGTTATGTCCTGACAAAAAATTGTAAAAATGGCAAATGTCCTGAGATTGTAGGACAAAATTATTTCTTATATTTTATGTAATAGTTTCATAAAACAGTTATTCTGTATCTAAAATACCTGAATCACTATGTAGGGGAGTGGGGTGCAAAAAGTATGTTACAATTTGAAATGCCTCTGCCTGATGGTGATGGCCCTGACACATTTGTCATACCTCTCAGCCTCAGAGCAAAAAATCTGGACAAAGCCATAAATAGAAGTGGGACAAAGGCCCAAAAATCAGGACAATTTTTAAATATTGCTCTTATAAACTTAGAAAGATAATAGAATAATAGAAGGGTATGAAATCTGAAACTCAAATTGCTGTCATTATTTTCTAACTTCAAATTTTAATGATTTGTCACTAATTTGCCTGGAAAACCACAATTTTATGAAAAACGGACCAAAAATGTGATGCAAAAATATAAAATAGCCACACAATACAGCTGGGAATCTGTCAAAGAAGGGGCACTTTTTAATATTAGTACTGCTAACTTGAGCGGCTGGCAAAATAAGACAATCTACATGCATTTCTGAAATTAAAAGTAATCTATAACTCTGATCATTACAATTATTTATTAATTGTAAACCCTCCACATTTTCTTCCAAATGTGCCATTTTGCGGAGGGATTATTAGGGGGAGAGCAACATTTTGAGCCAAAATCAGGGACAGTTTAGAGGTCTGGATATACCTAATTCTACAAAATGATTTATTTACGTGTACTTCTCAACCTCTTAATGCAGGAAATCTGGACAAGGCCAAATATATTGAGGAGAACATACAAACAGTACTAAACACTGCTCTTGTATAAACTTAGACAGTTGACAGAATAACAGGTCTTGCTTTAGCATGCATTTTTCTGAATGGTATGAAGTCTGAAACTCAATGTCTGTCATTATTTAATGACTTTATTCCTAAATGATTTGCCAGAAAACCACAAATTTTATGAGGAACAAACCGAAAATAAGAAGCAAAAATCCATTCTGCAAAAATCTGGACAGTTAAGCGGTATTGTTCAGCCAGGGCTGTCTGAGTTTGCCACCCTTCCCCCCTCACAAAATCATGGTCGAATGGGGCTTCCCCTGCAGTTATTCCAATGTCCCATTACTCAGATATTTCTCCCCATTTACAATAAACACTGTAATGTGCATACTGCTTTACTTCTGCGATGATTTGGATTTCATTTAAAAGTTTTATTTTACATTTTCCAGCACAAACACTAATAGACTTCTGATAAACAAAGCAATGTAGTTTCACAATGAAAATAAACTTAGCATTAAATCTTCTCTGCCTTTGAAACTTATATTCATTAAAATAACATTGAAACCCACATTCAAAGAAAATACATCTGGCCAGTGGCAGATAAAGATTAACTTTGGGCTGTTTTCAAATCATAGGCCTCTTACACAGGAAACATACATGTGTTCTTTGATACACCTTTCAGATTGTATTAAATTATATTCCTTGTATAACACAGTACAGTTGTTAGGGGTGTTTTAAATTTATTGTTTTGAACATTTTTCCAGTAAACAACAAAATGCATGCAGCAATAATGACAAAACTGCCCAATTCAGAACATTTCCATCATAAAAGTTGACTCAAACTTCTACAGTCCAACAGTATCAGTTAATATGCACAATCTCTGCAGAAGTAAAAGTCATCTAAATAATTCCACATTAAAGAGATCTGTAACTAATTAACAGGTTGCTGCCAGCAAACAACTTTATATTTCATTGTTTCATCTACAAATAAAGTGCCTGTTGCCCTTGAGGAATAAATTGTCTATGTTACATTAACAAAATGATCAGCAATGCAGCTATATATTGTGGGAGTTGAACCCACAGCATTCTGCGTCAAACGCACATGCACTACCTGTTGTGCTATTAACAATGCAAGCAAGCAAAGCATAAGCAGCACTAAACTTCTCTTCAAGCTCTCAGCTCCTTGTAAAATCCACTCGACACTCAACTGTATCTCTCAACTTTGAAGCACACAAAATCTGGAAAAAGCCAAAATTTATTGGGTGGGGTGGGGGGGACAAAAGCCAAAAAACTAGGGACACATTTTAAACACTGCTTGTATAATCTTGGAAAGTTGCTAGAATAAAATGTGCACCCATCCTGCGTTCCACTGCCAAGTCTTGAACCTAGGACTCTGTACACTACAGTCAGAGAACCATACCACTATGCCAAATCAGCTGTTTCTTAAATGGCAGGTAGACTGAAACTTAAATGGCTATCATTTAGTGAATTCAGTTCAACCTCTTAGCTCAAAAAACTGGGCAAAGCCAATAATGGGGGAATACAGCCCCCAAAATAGGGACACATTTCAAATATTGATCTTATAAACAGAAAATTGATAGAATAAAAGGTTTTGTGTTACCATGTACTTTCTGAAGAATATGAAGTCTGAAATTCAAATGCCTGTCATTATTTAATGAATTCAAACTCCAGAAAACCACATATTTCATGGGGAACAGAACAGAGCAAAAATATGAGGCAAAATTTTCACAAGAACAATAATATGATGCAAAAGCGTTACAAGTATTGGTGAGTAGGGAATTTGAGTATTTGCTACCTACTCCCAATGTACAGGGTTTGAGTCTAGCCACCAGATTTATTTAACTGGGGCATTTTATACACACACACGGTTTCTTTTTATTTTAACATTGTTTTATTTTCTTTTAGAGCTGGTGAATGATAACCATAAAATAGTTTAAAATGTGGATTAACCTTAAGTTTCAGTGCTGCACATTATTTAGTTCCTGGTAATATCAGTTCAGAAAATTAAAAAATTATAAATTCATTCTCTTTATCTATAGAACTCTAAGCATTCTGTCAGTTTTTTTGGAACAATAAATATAAATGTAATGATTCCCTGTAATATAAATAAAGCTAAATAAAGTTTAAACATATAGAATTTTAAACAACTGTATAAATGAACTGTACAGAACTGCCAGTTATAGGTATCAAGGATCTGGGCAAGTTCTTCATGAACTATGGGGTGTGTCTGTTACATGGGCCAATCAGGTTGAAGTGGAGGGAGAATTACATTTGCGCTATAAATTATGTTGATAGAAACTGCTGTGTTATTCATCCCAATGATCTGTTCCTGCTTCTTCTTTTGAGACATGGACACTGCTGGTAAAGGCAAACGTACCACATCTAAAAAAGATGCTGAGAAACTCCAATGCGATGCCAAGAACAGTATGGAATCTGGTGGGGCAGCCGGAGGTGGTAACGGCGGTCACCCCAATCAAAACGTGAATCCTGGTCAGGAGGGTAAGTGGAATGCCCTCAGTCATAGCTCAGATTCTTTGGGAGGGTGGGGGGGAACAGGACCAATCCAAAAACCGCGGTGGTGCAACAGTAGCCTTGCTGCCTCACAGCCAGAGGCTCTCTCGTTCGATTCTCGGCTGGAGCGCTTTCTGTGTGGAGTCTGCATCCCACCCCCCCCCCGCGATCGAATGGCGTTCGAAAAGCATGCGTAGAATGGGCGTGCCTTCGCTGAAGGTTGGGCGTCGAGCTGGCACACGGGTCCTAACCGGAGAAAGCCGAAAGAAGAACAATCAGGAGCACTCATTAACGTCAGAGGTTGACAGAATGAGTATATGAAATAGTGTACATTTTCTGAAACGAGTTATTTAATTAAAATTCTTGTTATTATTTATTAAGTGTGAACCACCGCCTTCTCTTTCCAAATCTTCAGGTTTGGGAAGGATTAGGAGGGACCAAGCAAAATTTTGAGTCAAAATTTGCGATATCCCTGGAAAGCAGGGTCGGTTGCTGGAATTAAAGAAAAAATGGGGAAACGTTTCCTGTACATACTTATTTGTTAGTATGCATACATTGGCAGGAAGAGACGGCTAACCTGACTGACCCGATATCAAATGATAGTGAACGTCGAGGCAGTATAACAGCGCGCTCATGTCCTTTAGTTAGCTAGGCTACTGGAAGAAGTTTTCCTTCATTCTCGACCTAATGAATTTATTACACACACGCATACATATTTCACTATGTATTTTTATTTTATTAGTCACCGTTTATCTATATTATTAAAGGCGAGACAACTCCTCCGTTGCCGTCAGACAGGTTAAGGTTACCACCTGTCCCACTTTGCGAGGGACAGTCCCTCTTTGGGCAGTTGTGTCCTGCAAAAAAAACCTGTAAAAATGGCAAATGTCCTGAGATTTTAGGACATTATTTCCTATGTTTTATGTAATAGTTGCATAAAACAGTTATTCTGTATCTGAAACGCCTAAATGTTATAAGAAACAGAATAAGCAACTAAAATGCTACAAGAATAAGCTTTTATTTAGGCAAAAAAGTGAAGTTATGTCCTTTGTACTGGCCATGGGTGTGTTTCAGCATGTCATATCTAACATTTGTACCAAAAATGTTCCACTTTGGGCATTTGAAAAGGTGGCAACCCTACAGACAAGTAAGTTTACATATATTGTGAGAAGGAGAAGGTGTTTAGTGCTTTCTTATGCAGATAGCCAAAGTTTCATTTTTCGTTTGAGACCCTGTTTGGTGTCTACACTTTTGAAGCTAATAGGTCGATCTCGTTGTTCATACTAGCTATGCTTCTTAAACGATAAATGGTTCTGAGTGTGACATGAATTTATAGCGTACTTACTGGAAACATCGAAACATGTTTAATCGTGGAGAATATTTAACTAACATGTCACAAAAAAAACTAATGAAGATAAATGTATTTTTGAAACATCACGCGAGCACCTTAACTGTACAGAATTTAACATAATGCGTGGCATTCTTGCCTCATATTTCTTGTCTGAATTAAAATTTGTGGTGTGGCAAATCAGTTATAGTAGCAGTCACTAAATAATGCCAGATGGCCAAGTTTCAAATTTGATAGCCTTCAGAAAAATGTATGCCTTTACAAAATCTGTTATTTTAGCATTTTTAAGTTAATAATATTATTTCTCTTCTTCTTTTGCTTTTTCCCGGTTAGGAGTCGCCGCAGCGGAACTCCGCTCCGCTAATGATTGGTAGTAGATTTTTTTACGGGTGCCGAGGTGCCAGCTCGATGCCCAATCTTCAACGAAGGCATGCCCATTCTATGCATGCCTTTCGAAGGCCCCTCGATTGCCAGAAAGACATGCAGACTCCACACAGAAGGCTCCAGCTGAGAAATGAAAGTGAGAAACTCTTGCTATGAGGCAACAAAGCTACCGCTTGTCCTTATTTTAAAGGTCTTGCTTTTCTCTGATTCTTGCTGTAAGAAAACAGATGTACCTCACCGGCCACTGTGTGGGTAGGTATGGGTATTGAAGCTATAAAGTTAGATGAAGGGAGGGGGTCTACAGGGAATCTAAGCGAGGTACTGACCTAGCGTGGGCAGGCACATGAAATATGTAAACATGTCCACTTTATTTTGATGGAATTTATTATTACAATTTTATAATGTGAAAATGCTTTTGTTTCAGAATATAGTTTTAATATTGAAGGACCATAGCTCTTGACTTTGTACCTCTAGTTTAATGCAGAAATAATTAGAAGATTGCAAATTAGGGTCACTTTTTAAATAATGAAACATTTAACTTAGAAAGTACATAGAAAAAGAGAAGTGTGAATTAATATTTATTTTCTGAAATAAAGCAAGTATGTAATTGTAATGCTTATCAGTATTTACTAAGGATTATCAGTATTTACTGACAGGAATCCACCACCTTTCCTGCAGAAAATTTCCAGTTTTTGGTGGGACTAGGCACAATTTTGAACCTGAATTAGGGACATCAAAAAAAAAAAAAAAGTAGACCCAGTTGAGACGCATGTGCAGGACACAACAACTTGAAAATATGGGGAGTGTCAAGTCACTGAAGGTAGTTTTGACCAAATGAGGAATGACTGAAGTATACTCACTGAAACTGCCGTCTTTCTTCACTGTTGTGCAATCTTGCAGTTGATCTATGTAAGTTCTTTGGAGTGGGCGTATCTCTCCACATGGGGATTGCAGGGTGACTTGCTCCCCTGCAAAAAAAATTGGATGTTTGCTGAAGGTAGCTTCACTGAACATTTTTCAAGTGTTTTTTATTCACCAAACGAAGTTCAGTAAATCAACATGGATCCAAAGTATGCACAAATACAAAATGTCACCTAGCTAGTTTATTTGCAAAATATTATAAAAATTGGGTTGCATAAATCTTAATCATATGGTGAAGCTTTTGATGTCTAGCCACACCAATTTATCCAAATAAGTGAAGTTAGGTACATCAATAGTACTGCTTCTGGGCACTTTTTTTCTTCCCTATTACACCAGAGGTCAGATCTAAGACTGTGCACAGTTTTAAGAAGTGTGACTTTCTCTTTCAAACTCACAAATGAAAGAGGAAAATAAAGAAAAAAATATATGCCTTTTCTGCAAGTAATGGTCGCATCTGATACAATTTTAATAAATAACAATGGATTTGTTTGGGGGTTGATGACTAATGTAATTCACTTAGGCCAATAGGGAACATTACTGAAGCATTTAACAACAGAGGAAAAATCACAAATGAAATATATTGGTTAATGTGATATACTATATGTTAAGACAATGGTTTTAATGAGATTGCCATGAAGCATGTTTTCTAATCCTATGGTACAAGACACTTCATGTATCATTCACCAGATTCCTTATTTATTATATATATATATATATATATATATATATATATATATATATATATATATATATATATGTATGTATATATATATATATATATATATATATATATTTATATATATATTTATATATACACATATATATGTAATATGGATCCCTATCAGTTTGAATGGAGATTGCGGTGCAGTGAGGATCAGGAAATTTACCCTTTTCATCACTGTAGTGTGATCTTGGAGTTGGTATATATAATTTGCAGGGGATGTAGGCAGTGCAGGTTGGTTGCTTCTCTGCATAAAAGTAAAAGAAAGTAGATTTTTTTTTTTTTTTTGATGTTTGAGTTTTCGGAAGCTCAGTCATATGGTCTCATCAGTATGAATTTTGAGTTTCTGCAAATGCGATCATCTGACATAACATAAAAAAAAAAATATATATATATATATATATATATATATATATATATATATATATATATATATATATAGGAGCGCTACAGAATCCTGATCCTGAAGACCAAAATCCTGAAAGTTCAAAATACTGAAAACTCAGAATCCTGAAAACACACAGGATACCAACAATTACTATATTCGAGCACAAGTTCATACAGAAACAAATAAAACACAAACTATATTACTCTTCTCCAAGTATAAGCAGGGGGGGAAGTCCTTCTGCACCCCCCCATGTGGAGTGCTGCACCCCCACACCCCTTGCTACTTAAATATATCAACTCCAAGATTGCACTTAGTGTAGTGAAGTGCAATCTCGGAGATGATATATTTAAGTAGCAGGGGGTTTGGGGGCGCAGGGGGGCTTGCCTCCCTGCATATAGTTGAAGGATAATATGCTTCAGTATGTACTTGTGCTGCAATATAGTAAGTGTTGGTATCCTGTGTGTTTTCAGGATTTTGAGTTTTCAGTATTTCGAGTTTTCAGTATTTTGAACTTTCAGGATTTTGGTCTCAGGATTTTGGGCTTTCAGGATCCTGCAGCACTCATATATATATATATGACCAACCAACCTATGAACCTATATATATATATATATATATATATATATATATATTTATATATATATATATATATATATATATATATATATATATATATATGGGTTACCTTCAGAACATCGACAGACCATGTAGATGAAACCCATTTCAGTGACAGACCATTTCACTGACAACTACTACTTTACTACTTGCAATAATTTAAGGCAAATAAGGATTTGTCCCCTTCCTGAATGTAGTGCGACCCTGGAGTTAGTATATATATATATATATGTATATATATATATATATATATATATATATATATATATAGTTGGGGGGGGCACAGCCCCCCATCTTTTTTGGATTAAATTCTGTACTTTTTGTGTTATATTCTTCTTTTAAACCAAATAGATGGGGGGCTTCGCCCCCCACCCCCCTGATGAGGTGAGGTGCCTCCCCACCCCCTAACTATATATATTATCTCCAGAGTCACACTACATTGGAGAAGGGGACAAATCACTGCTATTTGCCTTAAATTCTTGCATTTACTAGTTGTCAGTGAAATGGTCTGTCAGTGAAATGGGTTTCAATGAAATGGTATGTCGATGTTCTGAAGGTAACCCATAAATGATAGACATTTTATAAAGTTGAAGATCATATGGCTGAGACCATATTATCGACTTTTAAATGTCAACCATGAGGAACGGGCATCTCCGTATAGTGTGGAATGTAAAGATTTCCATCTTCTGCACTGTAGTGCAATCTCAAAGTTGGTATATTTTAGTTCTGGGGAGGGGTGGGGGTGAAGCAATGTGAAGGTAAGTGATTGTTGTGTTTTTTTTTTTCATAGTCGATAGTTCAGAAGATCATATTTTATGGTCTCGGCCATATGGTTTTCGACTTTATAAAATGTTGGCCGTGTAAAGTAGACCCATATATATATATATATATATATATATATATATATATATATATATATATATATATATATATATATACATACATACACACACACACACATACACACACAAACACACACATATACTTATGACTTTACTGCAAAAGGTCGAGTGATTGTTTGGTTGACATCTGTTTACTCAGTTGTTTATGATTGACTAAACAGCTGGTTGACAGGTTCCAAGACTACATAACCCATGTTTGTGCGATCTCAGAATAAGTATATATAATTAGCAGGGGGTGTGAGGGTTGCAGGGGTCCTTGTGTGTTTTTTTTTTTTTTTATTGTTTAATTTTCAGTTTTGTACATGTAGAGTCTGTTTCCAAAGCATGCATAGTTGATGTCAATTACATCATTTTATACATTTGTGAGTCAATGTTCTGAATGCCAACTTTGGGTATATTCTATCCTTAGAAATACATCTATCCATATAAATCCATATATGTGTTTGTATGTATGTGTGTCTTTTGTTGTTTGTTGTCTATGTATGCATTTACACAAGTTTAATTTTTTCTAATCAAAGTTTTTTAAGCTTAAGTACATTGTTTTGTATTTCACACAACTTTCCATTTCTTGTGCTGAAATGATACTTTTGTCTTGCTGAAATAGTTTCATTTTGTTGGTTGAAAAGGAAGTGTTTATCTTGTTGTGTAAAGATATCTAAGAAGCCTAAACTAAGGAAAAATACAGGGAAGAGCAAGAAGGCACTTTCCAGTGGTTGTATACTTGGAGATCTGAATAATGCCACAATTACGATTCATAGACATTCCAAGGCCACTCTCATGACCAATCTTGCCCTGGTAGTTCACTCCCTCACACTGCACCTTCTTTCCCCAGGAAGGCCATATGAGTCAATCCTGGATTGAATTTGTGTTTAATTGTATTTGTTTGTTTGTTTGTTTGTTTCTGTATATTAAATATATGATCATTTTAATAACATTGCTATGAAGATTCGCCTTGTGGGTGTGGGGGGTGATACTTAAATCTGTTATTGTTTTCTTCAGGAATTATTGCTATAAGGAACATTTGGTTTTACCCACCTTCTGTCATTGTCAGAGTTTTTTTCATCATCTGTGCTCATAGCCCTGTAAAGACACACTGTGGTCCTATACTAGCATTCCTTGATATGTTTTTGATGCATAAAGCATTGCAAGGCAGCTTTTTTCAGTTCTCACTAATGCCAGTGCTTTACATCCTGCATCAGTGTTGGAGTACTTTCATCTCTGTAGTGGTTGTTACTCATTAACTGTTTGTTGTTTTTCTTCTGATACCCTCAGTCGAACATTAATATGTGATGTATGTCATAGAGGTAGGCATATGTGTCAAAAGTAACTGCACTATTTAATTCTTTTATCTCTTTCTTTTTTATGAAAGTTTCAAGATAGCAAAAAGGAAAGTAGAAATAACTCCTTACTTAGGCTCATCTAGTGAAGAGAAAGATTTCTATATAAACACAGATATGTTCTCATTTGTCTCCACATTCTGATAAGGATAATTCATCCTCTCAATCTTTTGGGGTTTTATGATATATTTCTGTACTGGGTTCCTTTGACCTGTAGCTCTAGACAATCCTTCTTCACATAAGATATAAAGAGAGAATGAGACTGCCTGCTTCAAAAACAGACAGTGTCACCATTATATAAAGCCACACGAAAAAAGGAATAATCCAAGGCAGGAGCAACTCAGAATAAAAAAAGCATTGCACTCTACTTTTCAGTATACCTTTCAAACTTTCCGTGCAAGAAATCAGGGCAAAACCTAAAATAATGGGGAGAAAGGGGATCCAGTATCTGTCCGCCTGGGATGATGTGCTCGACAAGCCACATTGCTTTGCAAGACATGGCTTGCACCTGTCACCCTTAGGCTTTTGAATACTGGCCAAGGCTTTAGCCACCCCCATAGTGCCTTTTTTAGGCAAGGCTCAAAAGACAAACCCACTATCGTAAATAGCACAAGTAACCAAAAACTGAGGGTAATGCTACTCAATGCCAGAAGTCTAAACCTCAAAATGCATGCACTCGAGGCACTCCTCAGTATGAAGAACATTGATATCTGTGCAGTAACAGAAACCTGGTTTAAGGCTCCAGAGAGCACCCCAGCACTACCAGGTTATAACTCATACCATACTTTTTGGCCACAGAACCCAGACTGAAACACAAAAGGTGAGGTGTATCCATATTCATTAAGGATACCCACACCTCCAGGTTAGTGGTGCAGCACAATTCCTCAGAGATCATCCATGTACAACTAACAATGGGCAAAACTGCAATTCAAATTGTAGCTTTCTACAGATCACCCACCATGACCCAGGACCCTCATTCCATGTTTTTGGAGACACTGGAAAATATGAAGGTCCTACCAAATGCCCTAATATTGGGTGATTTCAATTACCCAACATTAACTGGGAGAAGTACTCAAGTACTAACTCCCTTGCCCAATGCTTCCTAGAATTTATAAACTTGAATGCCCTGGATCAACTGGTCAACACCCCCACCAGAGGTGACAACATATTGGACCTGGTCATCACCAACATGGGTGACCACACCAAAGGTCAACCCCTCACTGGTTAGATCAGACCATAGAATAATCAGTCTGGATTTCCACATTCCACCTCCACCCCCAATAAAGGAAACCACCATGAAAAACTTTTCAAAAGCAAACTTCACGTTACTTAAGACCGATATGGAAAGGTTCACAGCCCCTTGCTAAAGGACAATGCTGTCCAAGCTGCTGAATCCCTTACAAAGGCATTCTATGAGCACCTGCAAGAATGCACAGATCATGCTATCCCAAGCAAAACCAAGACTCACTCCTTCACGAAAAGGAAACCAATCTGGTGGACCCCTGCCATAAACAAGCTATACAATAGAAGGAGGAAACTAGTACAGAAGAGTAAAATCCCAAGAAGGAATGACATCCCTGATCAGTATCAGCAAGAAACTATGATCCCTCATAAAATCATCCAAGGCTAGCTTAAAAAGAACAATTGCCAAGGACTCCAAAGATAACTACAAAGCGTTATTTAGCTATGTTAAGAACCTAAGTGGAAATGTTCAGATCTGCTCTGAGTTAGAGCAGAATGGCACAAAATACACTGAACCAACTGATATTGCCAACATTCTGGTAGACAGATTTAGTGCAAACTTCGGATTCCTATTACCTTATCGAAGTTCTGAAACTTTGAACACCATAAGGACGAAACCTTATGTTCGAAGTTTACTTCGATAATGTAAAAAAGAAAAAGAAAAGAAAGAAAATAAACTGATGCAAGTAGGGGTGAAAGCTCTCCTGCACCCCCCACACCCCCCGCTCTTTAAAGCTAGCAACTCCCAGATCGCACTACAGTGCGGTAAAGGGATGATCCCCATTCTTTAAATATACCAACTCCAAGATCGCACTACATTGTGGTAAAGGGAAATCTTCCCTTTCTGCACTGTATTGCAAACTCAGAGTTGGTATATTTAAAGAGCGGCGGGTGTGGGAGGCACAGCCCTTCACATGAGGGGTGCAGGGGGGCTTTCCCCCTTCTTGCAACAATTAGATAGCTGTTAGGGTTAGTATTTTTATTTTTTTAGTTTGAATTCCTGGAACTTCGAACATCTGAGTTCAATGTTTTCAGGTTCGAAGTTTCAGGAATTCGACAATGTAATAGGAACCCGCAAACTTCACCCCCCTTTCACCCCCTAAAGGGCCCATAACCATACAAGAAAAATGTAGAACCCCAGAAATCACTGACACACAGGTTAAAACAGCCCTATCCAAAGCCAAAAACACAGCTTCAGTGAGACCGGCTGTATCCCAGGTTGTGTCTTACATGAGCTCCAAAATGAACTAACCCCTCACCTAAACACACTGTTCAAACTCAGCCTCTGTACAGGCTACATACCCATAGAGTGGCACAAAGCAACAGCTATCCCGCTCCACAAAGGTGGAGCCACAACGGACAGAACTATCATCCTATAAGCCTGACTAGCCTGGTCTGCAATGTTATGGAGCGCATCATTATGGAACACATTAACAGAGACATTGGGAATCTCCAAACATTGGACCCTACCCAGTTTGGCTTTGTTAGGGGAAGATCATGCCTCCTAAACCTGGTGGACTTCTTTGAGACAGTTACCAAGGCTTTAGGCCCACACAGCCTACTTAGACCTCATAAAGGTCTAAATCATTTGACACCATTCCCCATTCTGGTATTATAGACAAGCTCACCAGCCTGAACATAAACCCCTATGTCACGAGATGGGTTTCCAATTGGCTCACAGATAGAACCCACACGGTGAGAGTTGCAGGCTCTAGGTCCAACTCTAAACTGATTACAAGTGGCTTCCCCCAGGGCTCAGTCCTGGGACCCCTCCTGTTCAGTATATACCTCTCAGAGGTACAGGCAAGCACAGGAGGACTATGGCTGACCAAGTTCACAGACGACTGCAAACAGGGGGTCATAACTGACTCTCCGGTTGATACAGACATCCTCCAGAAGGGTCTCACTGAAACGGATACCTGGTGTCAAAATCATGGCCTCAAGCTAAATGCCAAAAAGTGCATAGTCATCCCATTTGGAAAAAACAAAGTACCTGTGAACTACCACATACCTGGTAGTCCCCTAAATACAGAAAATGAAATAAGGGATCTGGGAACCCAAGTAGATAGTAATCTCTCCTTTGATAATCATATTGCCAAGGTGGTTAGAAAATCCTTCTATGTGACCCACCTAATCACAAAAGGGTTCCCATCTAGAACAAAAGAGGTTATTGTGCCCATCTACTCATCACTCATCAGAACCAACATAGAGTACAACACCCCATTTGGGATGTACCTTACAAGACACCTGCAACAGTTGGAAAGACCACAGAAGTACCTCACCAAGAGGATTACTGGCCTCAAACAGATGCCTTATGCAGCCTGACTGAAGAAACTCCAGCTGTACTAGGTTGCATACCCCTTACTCAGAGGTGATCTCTGCCTGACATACAAGGCCATGTCCAACCCAGAATTGATGGACATGCTCCATCTAAAAAAACAAAAAAAAAAACAAATCCCTGAGAGCCACACACTCTAGGCATCTAAACCTCACGCTAGAGGGATAGATTCCTGTCCCAGAGACTCCCCATACTTCAGAACAGGATTCCAATCTACATTAGGCAGAGCCCCTCACTAACACTCTTCAAGAGAAATCTTGACGAGTGGATGGGAAACAGAAAATTTACCCCGGGGATCACTGCAGTGGCTCTGCTGGATAGAGGCACAGGGAACTAATGCCTCTGCTGGACAGAGGCAAAGGGAACTAATCTAAGGGGGCGGCAAAAGCCAACACATTTTGGCTAAGCTTATAGATGCCCCCGGGCAGATAGCCTAGCACTTACCTATAAACCTATGAACCTATAAAAGTGAAAATAGGGACAGATTTTAAATATTGCTCTTATAATCTTAAAAAAGTTGCTAGAATAACAGGAATACATTTTCTGAAGGATATTAAGTCTGAAACTGAAATACATGTCTTTATTTGCTGACTTCAGTGCTCAGTGATTTCTCAGAAAACCAGAAATTGTAAGAGGAAAAGACCAAAAATATGAGTAAAAAATCTGGACATTCTGCAAAAATATGGACAAGAGAGCGGTAAGCTTTTCATGATGTTTAGGTAAATAATAATACCCTCTGGGGTATGCATTATAGGGAAAAAATGGACCTGTTTAACCATAGAAGGTCTTTGAGACAGTCACCAAGTGCTATGGACAAGGGAAAATCTGTGCATACAGTTTGCGTTTGACACTATCCCCCACTCTGGCATCATTGACAAACTCACCCAACTAGGCATCAACGCTGATATCACCAGATGGGTTGCTAACTGTCTCACTGATAGAACTGATATAGAAAAAATAGGGGAATTCACCTCCAGCGGTGGACCTGTAACCAGTGGTGTTCAACAGGGATCAGTCCTGGGACCTCTGCTGTTTGGGATCTATTTATCTGCATTACAGGTAAAAACTAAAGGTCTGTGGCTGACAAAATGTGCTAAAGGCTGCAAACTGTGAGTGGTCATAGAATCTAAAAATTATGTCAACATCCTACAAGAGGGTCTTACAAAAACAAATGATTGGTGCCAGAGTCATGGGCTTAAACTCAATGCAAAAAATGTGTTATCATTCCTTTTGGTAAGAGCTGTGTTCCTGCTATCACATCAATAGCAATACCTTAAGTACACACAGTGGTGAGAGACCTGGGTTCACAGGTTGACAGTGGCCTTACCTTTGACTGCTGTGTCTCCACAGTGGTAAGAAGGGCATTCTATATTGTTCATCTCATAAGTCAGGGCATTTCCTCCAGAAAAAAAAGAAGTTATAGCCTCCCTGTACTCTTCCCTCACCAGGTCAATAATTGAGTACAACTCCCCTTTTGGTATGTACTTTGCAAGCACCTCCAGCAATTGAAGACACCACAAGGTTGCTCACAAGGAAAATTCTAGGTCTTCAACTTCTGTCCTATGGGTATTGTATGAAATCACTGTCACTTTATTCTATTTCATACAGAGTACTCAGCAGTGTTCTCTGCCTGGCATACAAAACAGTATCTGACCTTGCTTTATTGGAAATGCTGGTTATCCATAAGCCAAATGGTACAAGGTTTATTTGCTCTAAAGACCTTAACCTGGTATGTGACATTAATAAAACCTGCTGGAGGGACAGATTTGTCTCCCAAAGGTTCATGTCAAACAGAGCAATTCACTGGTCCTCTTCAAACACAATCTGGACGATCGGATAGGTAACTGTAAATTTACACTGGGGGTTCCAACTGTGTCCCTATTGGACAGGGGCTATAGGTGCTGATCATGGAAATAAGGGTAAGAACTCAGCTAGGCTTGCAAGAGTCCTAGGACCATTTGCCAAGTAACTTCCTATGGTCCTATGTTAATTTTTTTCTGACTTGATATCATGAAGAGAAGACAGAAACAGCCCATTAAAATAAGATACAGATCCACAGAAGAGAAATTCTTACTATCATCTGACCAACATTACCATCCAGTTGCAAAATAGAAATTCATGTATATATTTTCTATGAGTAGATAGTAATGCTTGCTAAGTGAACAGTAAACTCTCTTAATGGATTTGTTTTATTTAAAACAGAGAAATAATTTAAAATATTAATACTGACAAAGTTCTAATACGTAATGGAAAAGGTAAGGTAACCTGGATGAAGATTGAATTCTCAGGTTTCAGTTGCCCAAGGTTCAACCTACTGACGAGCTGCATTCCTCCATAGGAAATCACTGTTGGTGAGTTGTGCTGGCAGTGATGCCTTTTTGTGGAAATGTTCCCATTCTCTGAATTGGTATAACCAGAGTAAGTATGTTTAAGTTTGGGGGGTGGGCTTATACCCATGTCAGGGGGTGCTAGGTCATTTGCCCTACTTCAAAAAACACTTAAAAAGTGTTCTCTTGGCAGTTTTTCTTTGGCACATGCAGTTTGGAGATTAAGATTCTTGGTGCATTCGCTTTCGCACATTCATAGTGGAAGTGAAAATGTATTGCATTGCAGCTCTGAAATTGTATTCCGTGAACAGCTTAATTAGTCATGCACTATATACTGTTTATATGAATTTGTTTCTTCTTGGTTGTTGTATTTGTTTTCTTTACTGTATTTACTGTGCATTTCATGATGCTGCAATAAAAAAAGATGTTTCATCTTGAAAAGGTATTACAAATTCATTAAACATGTTTTTTCCAGAAATATAAACAGCTCACTTGGTAGCAGATTACATTATTCTGGTTACAAATTGTAATAAATAACTAAATAAAATCAATATGTACAAAGTTTTAATTATTTAGTTTTGACAAAGTAGATAAACCATGTACCTGCTCTATAACCTACCTCCTCCTTCTCCTTATATGATAACTAAACTCCTGTGCTTTTTGCTACTGCTGACTGATGATATTTTCTCCTCAATTATTATTTTTTATCACTTATTGGTACTGGTACAATGATGCTGATTAATATATCTTTGTTTACACCTCTCTGATTGAATTTGTCTGGCAACCAACAAAATTCCTACTTTTATGTATCAATTCTGTATGTATTATTGTAATCACTATTTGTAACACTGTATCTACTTTTGTACCAATTAATGTTTCATTTGTTTCTATATCTATGTTCTTGTCAGAGCTTTTCTCCCCGGGCCTCCACTGAAAATGGGCTGTTTTAGGTCCAGTGGACTTTCCTGGTAAATAAATGCAATAAATAAATAAATAAATGGTGTACCAATACACATACTTTAGTTTTTAATGATTTCATTTCCTAATGTCAGCAAATATAATTCAGCATTACTGGTAACAGTTGAGTCATAGCTCTTCTTTGTGCATGAGAATAGAAGAACTAACTTATTATGTTTGCAAACATGCTTGCAGTAAGAGTATAACACAGAAGAACATATTAGAAATCATTTACTGTTCATGTCCCAGACATGTACACCCAAAGGCACTCGGTAGTAAAGTATAAATGTTCATTATTAGATCATTGTTGCAGTAGCATAAATTATATGGGATATATTCTGACAATAAATTTACCAGACATTCCAAAACTTTGGAGCACCTTCCACATGCTGTAGCCACTGTTTATCTCAAGGCTGTCAATATAAATACAGTGTCTAGGGTGCCAAATCCTTGGACTTCTTGTTGCTAATGGTCAGCTAGCATTTTCCTAGGCTGGGAAGGTAAGTACCACATTGGGAATTACCTTCCCAAATTATTATTTTTAAAGAAAAATATTTTCTGTGAAAACCTATTGTTTAGAGGCTTTTGTTAGTACTGTTTATAATGGCCATTATAGTAACAGCGTACTGCTATTCTGATTCCATGAGCTTAGGATTCCATGTAGGGAATTGTTAATTCAGTAACTGTTTTACTGTTTTTGTGAGGAAAAAGTTTTTCTTTTTAGTTAGAATTAATTGCTGAGGGCTATATCTACTGGTTTAGAGAACTATAATTAAGATTTTATTTTATATCAAAACTTAATTGTTTATTTATGATTTCTTCACTTGTCAAATGCCACTTTTGGCATAAAAAAATAATTAAATCCTCTCATGATAAAAAGACATTTGATATCATTCTCACATACTGACTGAAAAGCATTAAAGGCAGGTAAAAGTGGGTGGGAGGTAAAAGCACTATTTTTCTTAAACACATGAAGCTACTTGATTAAGAACATTACTATTTAAAATGCATTTTGAATTCAATCTTCTAACATATAATTTAAATTCAAAACAGTCTCCATGACATTAGCCTTTACTTGTTAACAAATACTCTAGCTAAACACTCTTTGGTATGTCAGTCTTTCAGAAGAGTTTAAATTTTTTGTTTATGATACAGTAACAAGCGGTTAGGAGAGGATTAAATAGATTTTTAGAACTGTTAGAGTTAAAATGGCAGATCTGGCTTGATGTGGGTCTTCCCCTGGGTTTAACAGCCACTTGAATATTAAGTGTATTTTAAAGTTTTTAAGAGACAATAAAAAAAATATAAGTGTAATTTATAAATATACATATTTTGTAATATGAATGTTAGAACATATGTTAACATTGTATTGTTTGAAATAAGTTTATTTGTTTTTTTTAAATGTTTGTTTTATTGATCACATGATTTTTAAATTTCTTCAAACAGTAATAGTAATACTTGATTGATGTGCCTCAGCTTTGATGAAGTCCGTTTGTATAGGATGCAAGCTCTAAACTGAGGAATAAATATTTGGTGTTTCCTTGTTGCCTTGTTGCAGTTTAGTGTTTTTATTATTGTGAAGGCTGCCAGCCCAGCCAGCTAAAATTTTGTAAATAATTCTGTGTCATTTGTGAATAGTAATATGATTTGTATGCATGCCTTAGAAATGTAAGAGAACTATATGTTCTGTACTGAGCTTCAAGAATGTAACTACAGTGCAACCTGCTGGAAAAGAGCAAAAATGTGTATAAACTACATGCCTATGCAAATGTATATGTTGACGATAAAGGCTAGAATATACAGCTAACTTGCAAACTCTAAGAAAATAAGTTGACAAGTAAAGAGTTTTACGATTGTGTTTACCACAGCTAGAAGACAATGTCTGCAGCAGTAGCTTGAGAGTTGGATTCTTAGTACAATCTATCCCGCAGCACTATCTGCATTCTGTTAGAGTAGAACATTATTGCTGAGCAGGACCACAACTGATCCCCACAAATGGAAGTTGCATCTAGGGGTCATCCAGGAATTGATCCATCTGTGGAGAGTTTTTTAACTAGATCTGTTTGACTCCAGCCACATCAGACAAATAAAGAAATTCTGTTCCAGGACTCCTTGCATACAGGTCTGGAAGACAGATGCCATTTCATTCTCATGGATGGGGGTAGCTTCTGTAACTCTTTCCACTGATAAACAGGATTCTTCTAAAGATTAAAGAGGACTTTCCAAGGATAATTGTGATGATTGTCCTTTCACCTAGGCAACAATGTTTCTCCTTTCTTTGGAAACTGACCAGAGACAATTACAGTCAACTTTCTCAAAGAGTGGATTTGCTCACACAAGACAGAGCTTATTTAATACATTCCAACATTCAACATCTTCAAATGGCTGCCTGGATGATAGAAATTCAATACCCTTTATGCATCCTTTTCCTGAGAAGGTTCAGCAGGTATTAAAATGAGGCAAAAAAAACTGCTACTAGAAAATTATATATGGGTAAATGAAAAAGATTTTCATTTTGGTGCAACAATAAGAACCAGAACCCTTTTAAGGTGCAGTTTGTAATTCAATGTTTTTGTGAGTTGTGATCCCTTGGCTTTTCTTACTCTTCTGGCAAGGTTCATCTTTTAGCCATTTCTGTTTATCTGTCCACAGACCCTTCTTTCCTTTTTACCTCAAATGAAACAATTTGTGAAAGGAGTTTTATATATTGACCACCTAGAAAGCAGGCAGCTCCTTTTTGAGATCTTAATTTTGGCGAATATTGCACTGTTTCCTTTTGAACCTGCTCACAATGCATATTTGAAGTTATTTTCTTTGAAAACAATATTATTTATTACTCTGACTTGTGCAAGAAGAGTATCAAAGTTACAAGATGGTATTGTGGATCAACCCTACCTCATCTTTCACAAAGATAGGAAAACTTTGAGAACAAATTATTTATTCGTTCATCACATTGATCACTGCTATAGTAGGCTTAGCTATATGGGTTATGTCTTGCCAAGGATATAATGATCAGACAGATCTCAAAGCTTCAGGCCAACTTCCATGAGTCCCTATCAGTTTCATCAAAAAATCTGTTCAGCGAATGGCATATTCAGTGCAATTAAATCAAATATGCTCTTCATCGAACTGATCATACTGAGATTGTGGTACACTGAGGATTGGGAAATTTGCTCTTTCTTTCCTCACTGTAGTGGGATCTTGGAGTTAGTATATATAATTAGCAGAGAGTGTGGAGGGGATGCAGCCCCCCACATGAGGGGAATTCAGTGACCATCATTTCTGATGAAATGCCATTTATTGAAGTGATGGTTCAATGTAGTGATATAGACACAACTTTCACACATCCAAACTTTCAAGCAGCTTGAGCTGAGCTACTAAAAGACAAGTTTAGGTTCAAAGCCCTAAAAAATTTCCTTCCAGCAGAAATAGGGAGATTGAGTCCAGAAAGGACAAGGTTAAGAATAGCATAAAATAAATGTCCATACCCTGGCTTAAAAAACACACCAAAAAGCAAGGGGGATGGATAGAGGGAGCAGCTAGTGTGCAGTGATCATTTGAACATCTTCTGTTATGGTAAGTTCAACTGACACAGCTGGATTTTATGCCTAATGTCATGTCAGAGTTTACTTTCAACCATGCTATTTGTCTCCCTATTATCTTTCCAGATCTGACAACAAGGCAGAGATAATCTTACATACCTTGGTTGTCCACAGGCAACTAAAATACAGCAGTGGCAGGCTGTTTATTTCCTATGAAGGCAAGGAAAAGGTGCAACCAGTATCTAAATAATTTCTAAATGATTATCTCATGCTATTTATTGTTGTTGCACTCACCATGGAAATAAACTGCCAGATAGGGCCATAGCCACTTCTACTAGGGCTCTGCCTACTTCTCTGGATTGTTGGAAAGGGATGGACTACTGTTTGTATGTATATATATTAGATAATTTTATGTCATTTGTAAATATTAATGTAATTCACAGCCTGCTTCACAAATGTAAAAAAAAAAAACTGTATTAAATGTTGAACTTCAAAAATGTAACCACAGTGCACTCTGCTAGAAGAAAGCTGATAAGTCGAGCATTGTATGTCTGTTTGATCTCAGAGCTCAAAGACATAATGTCTGGACTGAGAAATTCCTATAATGTCTGGACTGAGGAATTCCTTCTAATGTTTTGAGACAAGAGTTAATTGCTAGATTTTGGATGTGTAATGTCTTTTGTTGCTGTGGGTTCCTGGCAGCTGCAGGATCAAAGATATGTTAAACTCAGAGGTTCTGTTAGTCTGGGAACCAGAGAAGAATGATGTAATCTAAAATGATTTGGCAGGGATGTATTACCAATTCAAGGGATCTCAGAGAGAAAGACAGAGCATTTTGCATTTGTCTTCAGAACTTTCAACATCACAAATATTCTGCCTTTGCTCTGTATGTAAGTTGTTGTTGTGCCTTTTGGCTTTTCCCTGTTAGGGGTCGCCACAGCAGAACTCCAGTCTGCTAATGATTAGTAGTTGATTTTTACGTGCTGAGTTACAAGCCCTGATGCAGAATCTTCAACAAAGGTACACCCATTCACACATGTCTCCACACAGAAGACACTCTAGCTGAGAATCGAACCAGGCAACATCTTACTGTGAGGTGGCAACGCTACCACAGCACCACCACTGCATCTGTATGTAAGTAAGATATTAATTTAGAACAGTATTGCTCTTAGAGTTAGATAGGAATTTAGTCAGATTTAGCCTAGCCGTTTTCTATATTTATGTCAGACTATTCTACAGTATTATTTTAAGCATTTTCTTGTGATTTCTGAACTCTTGACTAGCACTGTGTTGAACTGGGGAGATTTGTCTTGTGATTTTATTATTTTTTATTTAAACCTTTCAGCTGTGGCTGTTTTGTGTAGAGATAATTTAAGCTGTTAGAGAGTACTTACATGCATTAAGTAATACTGTCCAAGCCACTTCAGTAGTCTTGCTGCTCAGTCACACTTACTATTTGAATATCAGTAATATTACACAGTGAAATTGGTCACCCTTTAGGAAGGGCCTTAGAGTAGTGCTAAGTTAATAATTTCTACCTTATAGTCTGGAGAGAAGGGGGTATAGCTGGAGAACCTGTGCCAGCCTTCAACAGGAGTGCCTGTGTGTTTGTATATGACTCATATCTCAAAGTGTGTGTGTGTGTCAGCTACTTGGACAGGGACACGATGCACTGGTTGGACAGAGAGAGTGCTAGGAGAACTTGGCTTGGGACCCTGGGTAAGGACCCCACTCTATAGCTGTGCCAGTGGGGAGTCTTATTTGGGATCTGGACAGAAAGGGAGAAACCAGCCCCAGACTGACTGTGATCTCTGTGTGCTCTTAAGGGAAATTGTACTTTACTGTGTGTGTACTTGTTATCCTTCCCAATGTGGACACCCCTCACTGATGCTAGTGGTGAGGATTGAGGCTCCTTGATTACTGGGCCAGTGCACGGGTGTCACAGTTGGTCTCAAATGTCCAGGATTTTCCAGAAAGCTTTGGATTTTTTTTCATATTTTGGTCTATTTATTGTAAAGTTTCTTTTCTTCCTTTTGGCAAACGAGGACTGTACTTACTAAATAATGATAATGCCCATTTCAGACTTAATAGCCTTCAAGAATAAGCATGTGGATGTAAAGCCTGTTATCCTGGGAAGTTTGTAAGTAAGTAAAGACAATAGCTGTCCCTGATTTTTTTCCCTTTGTCCAATATTATTTTTTAGATTTTTCCTTTTTCTTGAGACAGGAGGCTAAGACATATGTATATATGTTTGTGGTGGGGGTGGGGGTTGTTGTCCAGTATAATCTGACAGCAGTGAGCTGAAAAGGTAAATCCTTGAGTGACAGTTTTGTATTTATGTATTCATTTATTTGATGCAAACAACTGAGGTATACAGTCACAGACATACAAGTGGTTGTAACTGACAGCCACATACACTGTGCGTGTGTGCGTGTGTGTGTGTGTGTGTGTGTGTGTGTGTGTGTGTGTGTGTGTGTGTGTGTGTGAGTTCTTAGCCTTCAAAATTTGGCACTAAAGTAAAGGTTGCTATTCTAGCAAATCTGTAGGTATATAAAGGCAATAGTCATCCTTAATTGTGGTCATTTGTTCATAATTATTTTTGACTTTCTCCTTAACTGAATGTAGAGTTCGAGACATACATTCGGGGGGGTGGGTGGCAACTGCACAATGTATTCTTAGAGTGACTTGTGAAGATTAATTACTGTGTATTTGAAAGTAGCAAGCTGGTCATAATTTTTTTCATTTTCAGTCACAGTCTAATATTAATATTGTATTCAATAAATGGCTCCTAAGAAAAAGAAGATAGATAAATAGAAAAGTTTCTGAAGTGGCTTTACCTGTAAACTCTCTCTCCTGGCTTCTGACAGTTGACTCTAATGTGGCACTATTAGTGTCCCCCAGTCAAATCTGTCAGTCTCTTTGGACTCCTTTCATGTTGCACTGAGGGATGCCACTAAAGATAAGGAGCTTTGGACTCCTTTCATTTTGCACTGAGGGATGACACTAAAGATAAGGAGTCTAGCATGTCCTCAAGGGTTGGAATTACATTTACTACTTAGAAATTGATAGGTATAGAAAAAGTTTATGTTTTTTTAACCTAGTCTTAGAACAGTTAATTATCAAGCTCACGTTGTCAAGTGTCTGCTGACAATGTTTGCAGATACTAGTGACAGTATTTCTGAGTTACCTTCTTCAGAGATAAAATCACCTTTACTCAACATGGCATCTTCTGTGTCTCAGGTAACAATGCATTTCTTAAAATGTCCATACAATGCACCAGAAGTATTTTTCCAAGCAGCTGCAACATGGTCAGTGATGGGCAGGTATGTGTGGCATAAATCACAGAATCTTCCAGAAGATGTCAGGGTACAAACTCTTAATGCTTCCTCGATCAAGGAAGCATTATTTGGTATCTCTTCAGCTGAAAGCTTTAGTGAAAGTGGAAAACTGCCCCAAGGGGACAAACAAAGTTTCTAACCCCCCCTTTCCAAAGTATAACAGGAGCTTCACTTCCAGGTCTGGACCCCTTTATAGGAAATCTATTAAACAATGCCATCAAAACACTAGGAAGCAACAGTGAAAAAGCAATGATAAGGGAATTCAAAGAAAAAAAGGTGACGCAACACAAGCCTAATAACAACCCAAAAATGTTAGACTATCTTTTCCTTCAACTCTTCTTACCTCCCTACACTGCCCCTCCAATAAGTCTTGTAGGTAATTTTTCTTTGCATTTCCTTCTTTGGGACCAAATTACAAAACAAAGCTAAGCACTAAAAGTTGTCTAGATTGGATATTGGTGTCACCTTTTCCTTCCATACCTTTCTCAGATGTTATATCCATGCATCATATAGCATGTTCCAAAAATCAAAGCAGGTAAAAGGATTTTATTCCAGGATATTTCTAGTACACAATAAAGATGCAACATGGAGACCAGCTCTGGCCTTGTGTTTCATAAACCTCTTTATAAAACTTCCATAATTCGAAATGCTTTCCCTTCAGCACTTTGTCCTTGATTCCTCCTTCATGGTGACTTTGGACCTCAAAAATAATTATCATCATATTCACAGGGACATTGGGCACTATTTAAGGTTTTCTATTTAGTTAAAAAAAAGCTTGTGCTATGCCTAATCCCAGCAACAGTCACATAAAATAATGTCCACCAAGAAAAAACGTTGCTGGAAACTGCTGATGTTAAAAAACAATTTATTAACACACAAACCCACTTGTAGTAATCCACTTGTAGTTAGCGCTTTCGGGCCAAAACCCTTCATCAGACTGATTCAAAAATGTTACAAACATATTTAAAATACTCATCTACCAACCAAATTTCAGTAAAAAGCCCGCCTTTTCTTGAGGGCTGGCTTAAGGGGCACAACATCATTCAAACCTGGAAACCTGTGTGCTGTTAATTCAAGAATCCATTTGGATTCCACTAATTCAGTAGTGTGTTTTATATCTCCACCTCTGCTATTTAACACAACATTTTATATAACCCTAAAACTGAATTGATGTGTAGGGTTGTTTCTTATGTGCCTACACAATGCATTGTGTTCATCTTGATTTCTTATTGAAGACATATGTTGCAGTACCCTGACCTTAAGCATGTTGTTGGTCATCCCTGCATAGTAGCTTGGACAGGAATTGCAGTTGGCCAAATATACTACATCCGTTGTCCTGCATGTTGCTCTTCCTTTTAACAGAACCCTCCTTCCACTAACCGGATGTACGAAAACTACATCCTTGTTGATGTATACACAAGCCTTACAATGCCCGCATGGTACTGTACCCTTCATTATGGGCAAAGCTTTAGTAGTGTTAGCAATCCTTTCTTTACAGAGCATGTCCTTAAGGTTCCTATTCCTCCTATAACCAAACCATGGATTGCTTCCTATAATGTCCCCTAAGTGAACATCACTGGTGATTATATTCCAGTTTTTATTTATTATGTCACGAACGCCCTTTATGTTACTTCCATAGGTCAACATTAACTTTTGTCTTGTTTGCGTATTCCTAGCAGCTATGTCCTTCCCCTCTTTTACCCCTGTTGTGTTAATCCAAGGTCTGTATTTATCCTTCCTGTAGACTCTACCTTTACTTACTGCTACCTCTATCAGGCCCTCTCTGTAGCCCCTCTCACGGAAACTTTTGCTCAACTTTGTTAGTTCCTCATCAAATTGATCATCTTCCATGCTTATCCTTGAGGTCCTACTCACCTGCCCTTGCACTATATTGGGGAAAGTAAATCTGGGGTGCATACTATCAAATGATAGTAGTGTGTTCTTCCAGCACTCCTTCCTAAACAGTTGTGAACTGAAACCATTCTCAGTAAGTCTAACCTTGACGTCCAAAAAATCTATGGAATCACACGAGCTATTGACACTGAATTTCAAAAATGACGTTGTGAAATGTAGAAATTCTATGAATTGTATTAACTGCATGCTATCCCCTCTCCATAGAATAAAAATATCATCCACAAAATGTAAATATGTACCTATATATTTTTTCCAACCCTCATTCTCCAAGACATATTGTTTTTCCCAGTAAGAGAGAACTAGGTTCGCATAGGTATTGGCACAGGGGGTACCCGTGGCTACCCCCTGTGCCTGTCTATATGTAGAATTAATACCTATAAAAATGTTGTTTTCCAATACCAATGTCAATAATTCTTTCATAAGGTCCAGTTTCATATCTGTAACCCCCATAGTCCTAAGGAGTCCCAATACAGCTTGTATACCATAGTTGTTTCCTATAACTGTAAATAAGCTTTGGACATCAAGTGTGACCATTATGGATCCATCTAGAGACGTATTTCTATTCAAATCTCCCAAAACTGAGAGAAAGTGACCTGTGTCCTTCAATATATTCTCTATTCTATCCACAAACAGTCTTAATGTAACTTCCAGCCAAATCGATATGTTTTCAGTGACCCCCCCTCTACCTGACACTATAGGTCTGAGAGGGGGGTCTGTTTGTGATTTATGTATCTTTGGTAGGGCCTTGAACACCGGTGTAACTGGCTTGTCTATCAAAAGGAAATCTAGTAGTTCCTGCATTATGTACAAATTAGTGTGCAACCAGTGTAAACGACTGTGTACCCTGCTAATCACCCCTTTTACCTCTATTGGGTTCAATTGCACATAGACATCACCCTCAGAGAGCAGCTCCTTCATTTTGGCTTTATACCAGTGTGTGTCCAGTACCACAACCGCCCCTCCTTTATCAGCCATTTTTATGGTTAGGTCCAAGTTGTTGCTCAAATCATCCAATGCCCTCCTCTGATTTTCAGTTAAATTATAATACCTTGCATAATCTCCTTTTTGAAAATAGGTTGAAAGATCACTTTCACATTTGCTTAAAAATAAACTTAATGCTGGTAACAATGGTGGAACATAACTGCTCGGTTTATGTGGTTGCTTATTCAGGGAACCTGTGTCCCCAAAAAACTTTCGCAACATGACATTCCGACAGAAAAACATAATAACCATCACTACATCACTGTATGTACAAGTTCTAATAGGCACAAACGTTAACCCCTTGTTTAAAATCTCCACTTGTTCTTTACTTAAAACATACTTTGATAAATTAAAAACAATACCATAGTCCAAAGTATGAGTCAGTCCAATGTCCTCCTCTTCTTGGTAGGATCTCTGTCATCGCTTAACGACCTCTTCCAGGAGCCTCTCTTCTTCACATTCGCTGGTAGTTGCCCCAAAAAATGTTGTTGACCCATCCTAACCTTTGGGCGAGCCCCCGTTTCTATATTACTCATCCCCTGCTCAATCTCTTATCTAATGGCTGATATTTCCTCCTGCTGTGTTGTCTCCTCACAAGCTGAACTGCTGTTACTATCATCCCGCAGGGCAGGAACCCCTGATGTACCTGCGTTAGGTTCACTCGTGGTCGAGAGAACCATTGTATTTAAGCCTTCTCTATCACTCGTGGATGAACTGATAGAGACATTCTCTCTGATCGAATTCAACGATGTGGTAATGGAGACTTTTTCTCTCATTGAGTTTAACAACGGCCTGTCCGTATTGTTCAGTGTGATAGCTGGTGATACTGGCGCCTCTTCCGTCATCGTCATAACTCCGCGTCGCTCTACGTTATCACGCCTTCCATCTCTCGTTCTGGAGTGTCCCCATGCTGTTTCTGCTTGCTGGGAGTTATATTTCGGCCAAATGAAAATGTTACCTTCAGTAAAATCTTTGAAATCTCTCCGCAACTTCCCCATTTTGTGAGTGCAGAGCTTGTCATCATTCGCACTGAGGGTGTTATTCTGTTGCTTAAGGTGAGTAACATACTGTCCTTCTTTGAAATCTCTTTCTAGTCTCTGCTGCAAATTGGTAACCTCCTTTTTTAATGTTTCAACCTCTGGTGCAAAATAACTGATTAAAAGCTCCATGTATTGATAGCTAGTGCATATATTTATCTCTTGCCACTTTGCCAACAGATCGGGATACCTGTCTCCCTGTGTTGGCATACATAATATACGCATCCCTCGTGGCACAACCCCATAGTCTAAGCAAGCCTCCATATGATATGCTTGCTACTGCAACCGTTGAAGCCTCAATACTTTGTAATTGAGGTCCCTTGGTAAGTCATCAAAAGTTTTATCAGTAGCCAGGGGTACTGCATTCCTTTCTGTTCTTTCTTTATATACTCTGAAACCCAAATTAAGCAAAGGGTTTTCCTATAATATTAATCTTTCTGTGCACCATCCTCCTGGTAGCCTTTGAACATCCTCCTGTTCCATCAAGGTACTCACATCTCCTGTTATGGAGGATCTCTCCACAGCATGCATAGCACTAAAAAGCCAAGACACCAAAATCCAGTTAAAAGAAAGCTTGTGCTATGCCTAATCCCAGCAACAGTCACATAAAATAATGTCCACCAAGAAAAAACGTTGCTGGAAACTGCTGATGTTAAAAAACAATTTATTAACACACAAACCCACTTGTAGTAATCCACTTGTAGTTAGCGCTTTCGGGCCAAAACCCTTCATCAGACTGATTCAAAAATGTTACAAACATATTTAAAATACTCATCTACCAACCAAATTTCAGTAAAAAGCCCGCCTTTTCTTGAGGACTGGCTTAAGGGGCACAACATCATTCAAACCTGGAAACCTGTGTGCTGTTGATTCAAGAATCCATTTGGATTCCACTAATTCAGTAGTGTGTTTTATATCTCCACCTCTGCTATTTAACACATTTTGTATAACCCTAAAACTGAATTGATGTGTAGGGTTGTTTCTTATGTGCCTACACAATGCATTGTGTTCATCTTGATTTCTTATTGAAGACATATGTTGCAGTACCCTGACCTTAAGCATGTTGTTGGTCATCCCTACATAGTAGCTTGGACAGGAATTGCAGTTGGCCAAATATACTACATCCATTGCCCTGCATGTTGCTCTTCCTTTTAACAGAACCCTCCTTCCACTAACCGGATGTACGAAAACTACATCCTTGCTGATGTATACACAAGCCTTACAATGCCCGCATGGTACTGTACCCTTCATTATGGGCAAAGCTTTAGTAGTGTTAGCAATCCTTTCTTTACAGAGCATGTCTTTAAGGTTCCTATTCCTCCTATAACCAAACCATGGATTGCTTCCTACAATGTCCCCTAAGTGAACATCACTGGTGATTATATTCCAGTTTTTATTTATTATGTCACGAACGCCCTTTATGTTACTTCCATAGGTCAAAATTACCTTTTGTCTTGTTTGCGTATTCCTAGCAGCTATGTCCTTCCCCTCTTTTACCCCTCTTGTGTTAATCCAAGGTCTGTATTTATCCTTCCTGTAGACTCTACCTTTACTTACTGCTCCCTCTATCAGGCCCTCTCTGTAGCCCCTCTCACGGAAACTTTTGCTCAACTTTGTTAGTTCCTCATCAAATTGATCATCTTCCATGCTTATCCTTGAGGTCCTACACACCTGCCCTTGCACTATATTGGGGAAAGTAAATCTGGGGTGCATACTATGAAATTATAGTAGTGTGTTCTTCCAGCACTCCTTCCTAAACAGTTGTGAACTGAAACCATTCTCAGTAAGTCTAACCATGACGTCCAAAAAATCTATGGAATCACATGAGCTATTGACACTGAATTTCAAAAATGACGTTGTGGAATGTAGAAATTCTATGAATTGTATTAACTGCATGCTATCCCCTCTTCATAGAATAAAAATATCATCCACAAAACGTAAATATGTACCTATATATTTTTTCCAATCCTCATTCTCCAAGACATATTGTTTTTCCCAGTAAGAGAGAACTAGGTTCGCATAGGTATTGGCACAGGGGGTACCCATGGCTACCCCCTGTGCCTGTCTATATGTAGAATTAATACCTATAAAAATGTTGTTTTCCAATACCAATGTCAATAATTCTTTTATAAGGTCCAGTTTCATATCTGTAACCGCCATATTCCTATGGAGTCCCAATACAGCTTGTATACCATAGTTGTTTGAACACCGGTGTTCAAGGCCCTACCAAAGATACATAAATCACAAACAGACCCCCCTCTCAGACCTATAGTATCAGGTAGAGGGTGGGTCACTGAAAACATATTGATTTGGCTGGAAGTTACATTAAGACTGTTTGTGGATAGAATAGAGAATATATTGAAGGACACAGGTCACTTTCTCTCAGTTTTGGGGGATTTGAATAGGAATACGTCTCCAGATGGATCCATAATGGTCACACTTGATGTCCAAAGCTTATTTACAGTTATAGGAAACAACTATGGTATACAAGCTGTATTGGGACTCCTTAGGACTATGGGGGTTACAGATATGAAACTGGACCTTATAAAAGAATTATTGACATTGGTATTAGAAAACAACGTTTTTATAGGTATTAATTCTACATATAGACAGGCACAGGGGGTAGCCATGGGTACCCCCTGTGCCAATACCTATGCGAACCTAGTTCTCTCTTACTGCGAAAAACAATATGTCTTGGAGAATGAGGATTGGAAAAAATATATAGGTACATATTTACGTTTTGTGGATGATATTTTTATTCTATGGAGAGGGGATAGCATGCAGTTAATACAATTCATAGAATTTCTACATTCCACAACGTCATTTTTGAAATTCAGTGTCAATAGCTCGTGTGATTCCATAGATTTTTTGGACGTCAAGGTTAGACTTACTGAGAATGGTTTTAGTTCACAACTGTTTAGGAAGGAGTGCTGGAAGAACACACTACTATCATTTGATAGTATGCACCCCAGATTTACTTTCCCCAATATAGTGCAAGGGCAGGTGAGTAGGACCTCAAGGATAAGCATGGAAGACGATCAATTTGATGAGGAACTAACAAAGTTGAGCAAAAGTTTCCATGAGAGGGGCTACAGAGAGGGCCTGATAGAGGGAGCAGTAAGTAAAGGTAGAGTCTACAGGAAGGATAAATACAGACCTTGGATTAACACAACAGGAGTAAAAGAGGGGAAGGACATAGCTGCTAGAAATACGCAAACAAGACAAAAGTTAATGTTGACCAATGGAAGTAACATAAAGGGCGTTCGTGACATAATAAATAAAAACTGGAATATAATCACCAGTGATGTTCACTTAGGGGACATTGTAGGAAGCAATCCATGGTTTGGTTATAGGAGGAATAGGAACCTTAAGGACATGCTCTGTAAAGAAAGGATTGCTAACACTACTAAAGCTTTGCCCATAATGAAGGGTACAGTACCATGCGGGCATTGTAAGGCTTGTGTATACATCAACAAAGATGTAGTTTTCATACATCCGGTTAGTGGAAGGAGGGTTCTGTTAAAAGAAAGAGCAACATGCAGGACAACGGATGTAGTATATTTGGCCAACTGCAATTCCTGTCCAAGCTACTATGTAGGGATGACAAACAACATGCTTAAGGTCAGGGTACTGCAACATATGTCTTCAATAAGAAATCAAGATGAACACAATGCATTGTGTAGGCACATAAGAAACAACCCTACACATCAATTCAGTTTTAGGGTTATACAAAATGTTGTGTTAAATAGCAGAGGTGGAGATATAAAACACAATACTGAATTAGTGGAATCCAAATGGATTCTTGAATTAACAGCACACAGGTTTCCAGGTTTGAATGATGTTGTGTCCCATAAGCCAGCCCTCAAGAAAAGGCGGGCTTTTTACTGAAATTTGGTTGGTAGACGAGTATTTTAAATATGTTTGTAACATTTTTGAATCAGTCTGATGAAAGGTTTTGGCCCGAAAGCGTTAACTACAAGTGGATTACTACAAGTGGGTTTGTGTGTTAATAAATTGTTTTTTAACATCAGCAGTTTCCAGCAACGTTTTTTCTTGGTGGACATTATTTTATGTGACTGTTGCTGGGATTAGGCATAGCACAAGCTTTCTTTTAACTGGATTTTGGTGTCTTGGCTTTTTAGTGCTATGCATGCTGTGGAGAGATCCTCCATAACAGGAGATGTGAGTACCTTGATGTAACAGGAGGATGTTTGAGGGCTACCAGGAGGATGGTGCACAGAAAGATTAATATTACAGGAAAACCCTTTGCTTAATTTGGGTTTCACAGTATATAAAGAAAGAACCGAAAGGAATGCAGTACCCCTGGCTACTGATAAAACTTTTGATGACTTAACAAGGGACCTCAATTACAAAGTATTGAGGCTTCAACGGTTGCAGTGGCAAGCATATCATATGGAGGCTTGCTTAGACTATGGGGTTGTGCCACGAGGGATGCGTATATTATGTATGCCAACCCAGGGATACAGGTATCCCGATCTGTTGGCAAAGTGGCAAGAGATAAATATATGCACTAGCTATCAATACATGGAGCTTTTAATCAGTTATTTTGCACCAGAGGTTGAAACGTTAAAAAAGGAGGTTACCAATTTGCAGCAGAGACTAGAAAGAGATTTCAAAGAAGGACAGTATGTTACTCGCCTTAAGCAACAGAACAACACCCTCAGTGCGAATGATGACAAGCTCCGCACTCAAAAAATGGGGAAGTTGCGAAGAGATTTCAAAGATTTTACTGAAGGTAACATTTTCATTTGGACGAAATATAACTCCCAGCAAGCAGAAACAGGGACACTCCAGAACGAGAGATGGAAGGCGTGATAACGTAGAGTGATGCGGAGTTATGACGATGACGGAAGAGGCGCCAGTATCACCAGCTATCACACTGAACAATACGGACAGGCCGTTGTTAAACTCAACGAGAGAAAAAGTTTCCATTAGCACATCATTGAATTCGGTCAGAGAGAATGTCTCTATCAGTTCATCCACGAGTGATAGAGAAGGCTTAAATACAATGGTTCCCTCGACCATGAATGAACCTAACGCAGGTACATCAGGGGTTCCTGCCCTGCGGGATGATAGTAACAGCAGTTCAGCTTGTGAGGAGACAACACAGCAGGAGGAAATATCAGCCATTAGACAAGAGATTGAGCAGGGGATGAGTAATATAGAAACGGGGGCTCGCCCCAAGGTTAGGATGGGTCAACAACATTTTTTGGGGCAACTACCAGCGAATGTGAAGAAGAGAGGCTCCTGGAAGAGGTCGTTGAGCGACGACACAGATCCTACCAAGAAGAGGAGGACTTTGGACTGACTCATACTTTGGACTATGGTATTGTTTTTAATTTATCAAAGTATGTTTTAAGTAAAGAACAAGTGGAGATTTTAAACAAGGGGTTAACGTTTGTGCCTAGTAGAACTTGTACATACAGTGATGTAGTGATGGATATTATGTTTTTCTGTCGGAATGTCATGTTGCGAAAGTTTTTTGGGACACAGGTTCCCTGAATAAGTAACCACATAAACCGAGCAGTTATGTTCCACCATTGTTACCAGCATTAAGTTTATTTTTAAGCAAATGTGAAAGTGATCTTTCAACCTATTTTCAAAAAGGAGATTATGCAAGGTATTATAATTTAACTGAAAATCAGAGGAGGGCATTGGATGATTTGAGCAACAACTTGGACCTAACCATAAAAATGGCTGATAAAGGAGGGGCGGTTGTGGTACTGGACACACACTGGTATAAAGCCAAAATGAAGGAGCTGCTCCCTGAGGGTGATGTCTATGTGCAATTGAACCCAATAGAGGTAAAAGGGGTGATTAGCAGGGTACACAGTCGTTTACACTGGTTGCACACTAATTTGTACATAATGCAGGAACTACTAGATTTCCTTTTGATAGACAAGCCAGTTACACCGGTGTTCAAGGCCCTACCAAAGATACATAAATCACAAACAGACCCCCCTCTCAGACCTATAGTGTCAGGTAGAGGGTGGGTCACCGAAAACATATCGATTTGGCTGGAAGTTACATTAAGACTGTTTGTGGATAGAATAGAAAATATATTGAAGGACACAGGTCACTTTCTCTCAGTTTTGGGAGATTTGAATAGAAATACGTCTCTAGATGGATCCATAATGGTCACACTTGATGTCCAAAGCTTATTTACAGTTATAGGAAACAACTATGGTATACAAGCTGTATTGGGACTCCTTAGGACTATGGGGGTTACAGATATGAAACTGGACCTTATGAAAGAATTATTGACATTGGTATTGGAAAACAACATTTTTATAGGTATTAATTCTACATATAGACAGGCACAGGGGGTAGCCACGGGTACCCCCTGTGCCAATACCTATGCGAACCTAGTTCTCTCTTACTGGGAAAAACAATATGTCTTGGAGAATGAGGATTGGAAAAAATATACAGGTACATATTTACGTTTTGTGGATGATATTTTTATTCTATGGAGAGGGGATAGCATGCAGTTAACACAATTCATAGAATTTCTACATTCCACAACGTCATTTTTGAAATTCAGTGTCAATAGCTCGTGTGATTCCATAGATTTTTTGGACGTCAAGGTTAGACTTACTGAGAATGGTTTCAGTTCACAACTGTTTAGGAAGGAGTGCTGGAAGAACACACTGCTATCATTTGATAGTACGCACCCCAGATTTACTTTCCCCAATATAGTGCATGGGCAGGTGAGTAGGACCTCAAGGATAAGCATGGAAGATGATCAATTTGATGAGGAACTAACAAAGTTGAGCAAAAGTTTCCGTGAGAGGGGCTACAGAGAGGGCCTGATAGAGGGAGCAGTAAGTAAAGGTAGAGTCTACAGGAAGGATAAATACAGACCTTGGATTAACACAACAGGGGTAAAAGAGGGGAAGGACATAGCTGCTAGGAATACACAAACAAGACAAAAGTTAATGTTGACCTATGGAAGTAACATAAAGGGCGTTCGTGACATAATAAATAAAAACTGGAATATAATCACCAGTGATGTTCACTTAGGGGACATTGTAGGAAGCAATCCATGGTTTGGTTATAGGAGGAATAGGAACCTTAAGGACATGCTCTGTAAAGAAAGGATTGCTAACACTACTAAAGCTTTGCCCATAATGAAGGGTACAGTACCATGCGGGCATTGTAAGGCTTTTGTATACATCAACAAGGATGTAGTTTTCGTACATCCGGTTAGTGAAAGGAGGGTTCTGTTAAAAGTAAGAGCAACATGCAGGACAACGGATGTAGTATATTTGGCCAACTGCAATTCCTGTCCAAGCTACTATGTAGGGATGACCAACAACATGCTTAAGGTCAGGGTACTGCAACATATGTCTTCAATAAGAAATCAAGATGAACACAATGCATTGTGTAGGCACATAAGAAACAACCCTACACATCAATTCAGTTTTAGGGTTATACAAAATGTTGTGTTAAATAGCAGAGGTGGAGATATAAAACACACTACTGAATTAGTGGAATCCAAATGGATTCTTGAATTAACAGCACACAGGTTTCCAGGTTTGAATGATGTTGTGCCTCTTAAGCCAGCCCTCAAGAAAAGGCGGGCTTTTTACTGAAATTTGGTTGGTAGATGAGTATTTTAAATATGTTTGTAACATTTTTGAATCAGTCTGATGGAGGGTTTTGGCCCGAAAGCGCTAACTACAAGTGGATTACTACAAGTGGGTTTGTGTGTTAATAAATTGTTTTTTAACATCAGCAGTTTCCAGCAACGTTTTTTCTTGGTGGACAAGGTTTTCTGTTTCTGAGTCTTTACCCTATAGTCTTTTCCATGGCCTCAAGTGTAGTCACAAAATGTTTATCACTAGACAATTGCTTTATTTGTATAGACTTTTTTCAAAACTTTCAAGAAACTTTGATTTTTGTCAGATGTCTGTTTCAAAACCTAGAATTTCATCTCAGTTTGGAGAAATAATCTCTAATACCTTCTCACAGAGTAACATTTTGAGGTTATCTGCTAGGGTCTCTGTCAAATCTTCAAACAATGGAAATGTCGAACGTCATATGGTCGAGACCATATGATCGACATTTCAAGTGTTCGAAGATTGACTTTCAATGGTGCCGTATGATGCATAATGTGACAATTTCCCTTTTCTACACTGAGGTGTGGTCTTGGAGTTTGTATATTTAAGTAGGGGGAGTGTGGGGGTTGCAGGGGGGCTTGCTCCCATGCTCGCACTGTTAAGGTGTGTTTTTCTTTTTTTTTATTTTGTATTCTAACTTCCAAATGTCGACCATATGGTATTCGACATTTTGGAAGTTCGAATATTTAACATAGACCTATCTGCTAGACGTGTCTTAATAATGATATATCTTCCTTTAGAGAAGTTAACATTTTACCATCTTCAGTTCTAGAAATTTTCTGTTAAAACAATGATGACAGCAAGAGAGTATTGCAAGATTTTGGGACACATGGATTCCACTAGCCTATTGATTGCACTGACCAGATACCATGCAAGGAAAATATAATAAAGCATCAGTATCCTCAATCCTTTCTAATCCCAATGCTGTACTTTGCCAGAAAATAACAAAAATGATGTGCAAAGCAAACCCTACTGATTCATGGCCTTACAGTTTTTTTCTGCATCCATCTCTTAGTCTGTAACCATGGATGCTTTATACTATGCATGGGGGGCTATATATCCAAGGGAATCAAGGATGGTCTTTGGGATTATCGAGGCAAAAATACAATTGCCCTTATAAATGCATTAAAGACCTTGAGCCATGTCTGGGCTTCAGGACCCTTGGTGGGTATCACAACAATACCACTTTGATATGATATATAAACTGGCCTTATTTCCACTGAAGACAAGTTATGATAGCCTGGGAACTTTTAACTTAGCACTATCAATCCTGTCAGAGAAAAACACTTTGGAAAACAAGCTGAGCAGATCCAGAACTGACCTCCATAAATTGATGTAGCACATTGGGGTGTCCCCGGAGATTTTCCATGTGCATGGTACTCCCCATATAATCTGTTTCCCTGCATTCACAGCACATAGCAAAATAAATTCTTCTGTAGATGAGCTTGCAGAAAAACCTGGAAGGGAGATGCAGTTTTCTTCCCATGGACTGGAATGTTCATCCATGTCTTTCATCCCATTCCTCTTATAACCAGAATTCTTTTACAGGTCCAAAAGGACTCTCTGAAAATTATCTTGGTAACCCCTATTTGGTCCAGACAACATTGGCTTTCTCTTCTCATGAAATTGGCCAAAGGCAATTACCATAAACTTCCCCATAGAATGGATCTACTCACAGAAAACAAGCGATCTTTGATCCATCCCAAAGAGCAGAATCTTCATATGACTGCTTGAATGATAGAGTTTTGATCTCTGTCAGGAACTTTTTTCAGGTGATGTGCAGAGGGTAATACAGAAGGCTATAAAACCTACCACTAGAAAATCCTACTGGGATAAATGGAAGAGATTTTCTAGCTGGCACCACAAGACAAACCGACTTGTATTTCACCCAAACAAATGTCCAGCTCTAATAAACATCCTTCCCCTCTACATCCCCAATAGACCTCTTAGATCTAAAAATCAAAACCTAATTACTATCCACAAACCAAAACGGCCTGCTGGTCAGCTTCTCTATCCTTTCTCACTAGGCAAAAAAAAATTAATTCTCTCCCCTACACTCTTAGGACAACAACTAAATCAGAACCACACCTCTCAACCTGGAAACATCAAAAATCTGGACAAGGCCCATGAAAAATAGGTACAAATCTATACGCTGATTAACATCTAATTTGCATACATAATTATGTAACCCCACCCACTCCAATGGAATTGTGGGATACCAACTTTCAAACGCAAACTGAAGAACAGACAACCAAAACATGGCACCAGAGTCCCCCTGCAGCCATTCCAATGTCCCGTTACCTGGATATTTCACCCCATTTACCATAAACACTAATGTATGCTTATTGCTTTACTTCTACAATGATTTGGATTTTATTTTTACATTTTACAGCACAACAATGCAGAAACACAAAAAGACATCATCTGGTAAACAAAGCAATACTGTCTCACAATGAAAATAGGCTTGACATTAAAACTTCTTTGCCATTGAAACTCACATTCATTGAAACAGCATTGAAACCCACACCACATCCAAAGAAAATGCATCTGGCCAGTGGTGGATAAAGATTACCTTTGGGCTGTTTTCAAATCATTGGCCCCTTACACACAAAACAAGAAACATACATGTGTTCTTTGATACACCTTCCTGACTTTATTAAATTATATTCCTTGTATAATACAACACACATGTTAGAGCACATTTTAAATTTATTGTTTGAACATTTTACCAGTAATCTGTACTGTAGGCAATGAAACAAAACACATGAACCAATAATGACAAAACTGCCCAATTCAGAACATTTCCATCATAAAAGTCTACTTCCACACCCACACTATAAATAGAATGACAGTAGTGTAAGCCACAGGCATCTTGCACAGCGTCTCGCACTTATTTTCAATTTCATTTTTTTTTGGGGGGGGGGGACAAAAGGTCAAAAACCAGGGACACATTTTAAACATTGCTTGTATAATTTTGTAAAGTTGCTAGAATAAAATGTTGTGTTACCATCATGCATTTCACTGGCAGGTTTTGAACCCAGGACTCTATGCACTACAGTCAGAACAACATACCACTATGCCAAATCAGCAGCTGCCTGAAAAGTAGGAAGACTGAAACTTAATAGCCATCATTTAGTGAATTAATTTCTCACTTCTCAACATAGCTCTTAATCTCAACACAAAAAACATGGACAAACAACAAAGACAATAATGGGGGAATACAAATTCAGTTCTCACTTCTCACTCACCATATCTCTGAACTGTTATCACACAAACAATAATGGGGGAATACAAATTGTGTTCTCACTTATCATAGCTCTAAACTCTTAGCACAAAAAAAATGTTCTTACTTCTCATCATAGCTCTCTCAACTCTTAGTACAAAAAAAATCTGGACAAAGCTCAGAGCATAACTTTCAACTGTTAGCAGAAAAAAAAATTTTCTCACTTCTCATCATAGCTCTCAACTTACTCAGAAATGGTGGTGGCTAGGGATAGTAGGCTCTTTTTATCCTTTACCAAAGGTACAGGGTTTTAGCCTAAATACCTCTAGCCACTAAGTGTATTATATGTGGAAGCCTTTATATGCTTTAGTTGTTTTCTTTTCTTATCTGTTTAAGTTAATTAGTGGCAGTCAGTATATGTTTCATTGTTTTATATCATTATTTTATATATTTACTTAGATGCTGTAATCATTGTGCTAATTCTGACACCACAACATCTGGAAAAGTGTTTAAAACTCTCTAAGCTTATATTTAGTAACTCTTGTAAATAGCTGCATTTTTCCTATGTTTTTGTTCTAACTGTTGGTATTAAACCCTGATTTCATTATTAAGAGAGGGGTGAGAGGCAGACTAGTTCAGACATTGAAATTGTTTTGAGGCAGATTAGAAGTGATTTTACTATTGGCTGGTGAGTTCCAAGTGCTTTCTTAAAGTCTGACTTTACTGTTAAACTGCTACTGATTTGAGTTGATTCCAGCTCAATCAACAAAAGAGCTAAGTGACTGAAGAATTTTCAATTCTTTGTGATGTTTTAAAATTTTTTAATAATCTGTATATGTTTAGTCTGTTTCCTTTCTTATCTGTTTTAAGTGGGTTTTAACAGTGTTTTTTTTCGGTTTTAACTGTGTTTTAAATTATTAAGCCATTTTAATTGGCATTTTGTTGATTTTGACCCTACGACATAATTATAAAGCTTTAAAGCTTTTTAAGCCTATATTCAGTCACCTCAGTAAATAGTAGCTTTGTTTTCCTTTTTACCTGTTGAAATTAAACCCTGGTTTCTTTAATGTTAGAGGAATGAAAGGCACACTAGTTCATGAGTTTGTATTGCTTTAAGGAAGGTTAGAAGTATATTTGGCTGCTGACTGAGTTCTGAGGGCTTTTATAAAACTTTTGCTCTGCTTTTAAACTTCTGCTGGGTTGAAATAATCCCAGACCTCTCAACAAGAGAGCTGTGTCTGAACATGTTTAATTCCTTTCCTATATGTTTTTCAGTTCATTTAAAAATCTTTACTTGTTTTAAATGTTTTGATTTCTTGTTATCTGTGCTGTTATATAACAGTTTATATCAGTTTAGCTGTTTTACATAATTATTAAGTTGTTTTAACCAGTGTTTTGTTTATTTTTAACCCTACAATATCTGGGGAAAGTTTTTTTTTTAAACCTTTTTAAGTCTATATTCAACATTTTCACACACACACACACACACACACACACACACACACACACACACACACACACACACACACACACACACGTATCTTAACTGAATACATACACACACAATAATGAGTTCAGCTTACCCCGAGTATCTTAACTGAATAACGAGTTCAGCTTTCAGCTTACCCTGAGTAGTTCACATTCCCTGCTCTGCCGTTTCAGCTTCCTGGCCACACACAAGTTCCTCTGCCATTCCCGTGTTCCTCATTCCTGCCATTCCTCTGCCATTCCTGTGTTCCTCATTCCTGCCGTTTCCTCTGCCATTCCCGTGTTCCTGCCGTTTCAGCTTCCTGGCCGCATACAAGTTCCTCTGCTATTCCCGCCAGCTTGCAATTCAATTCAGCCAGCCAGAAACGATGATGTGAGCTCCTTGAACTCAAGTCTGACTGGCTGGTAGCATGACGGAGCTGACATCATTACGCATGTGATGACGTCAGCTCCGATAGCGCAAAAATTTTTAAAAAATCGGAAATGAAGGGGTGCCACTCGGGAATTGTGGCACCTCTTCATTTGGACCCCAAAACTCGGTAAAAACCGAGTAATTCGGAACGGTTGGGAGGTCTGATCAGAACACTTTAAAACCCAGCTTTTCACTTACTTGTACTCCAAATGGAAATGCACCTGCTTTCACCCTGTCTAATTCTTTCTAACTACTACCCTAAAGAGGTGTTACTCCTTGGCTCCTAATCTCTCTAACACCCCAACAGCTAGTTCCCTGAGCTGTCTCTAGCTCTCTGCAGTTCCTTCTGAAGATTCTATATCTATCTTGTAAATATTGTAAATAGCTTCTTATGTCGAATGAATGCATGTAAACTGTTTCCTTACTTTAATCGATTGTTATGTATAATGTTACTACACTTCAATTGTTATGATGATATTTCCTAAATGAATCTCCATAGGACAGCCTTCCAGATACATCAAAATTGTCTTTTGTCTACTAAGCCTGATACAGAATGTTCATTCATGTAAACTGTACTTTATTTTTGTAACTTACTTACTTTTGTATCTTTAATGCTTATGTTATACTTGGAGCTTTTCTCCCCGGGCCTCCACTGAAAATGGGCACTCATGGGCCCAGTGGACTTCCCCAATCACCAAACTGAAATAAATAAATACATAAATAAATAAGATCTAAGGCTGAACCTCCTGTAGTTCTCCACTATTTTTGTGATTTGCTGAAATCAGGCCATTCGTACTCATCTATAAAAATCATATTGTGGGCATTTCTGCCAAATATTGGATTCCCTTTGTTGTTTTTTTTTTCCAGATAAAACAATTCTTTTAGGGGGTATTACTTATTCCTCCATCTCAAAGACAGGTGGCTCCTCTTTGATTTTGGAAACTATGTTTTAGAAAAAAAGTCACTGTCAGTGTTTGAACAAGCTCATCAAGCTGAATTAATTTTTTTGACATGGGAACTGTTTTATTCACTGCTCTGATTTTGGATAGGTGAGTATCTGAGTTGCAGGCTTTGACAGTAAAATCAACCCTTCCTCAAATTTCAGAAGGATGAGATGACCTTAAGAACTAATCCTCCTTTGTGCCTAAGGCTATTTCAGAGTTTATTTTAAATCAGTGCATTCATCTCCCTGTGTTCTTTCCTGAACCTAAAAAACAAGGAAGAAATAATTGTACTTACTCGGGATGTCAACAGATAACTCAGATACAACATTAACAGAACAAAAGATTTTAGAGCTTCTGATCAGCTCTTCATCTCCTTTTATGGAAAAAAAAAAGGTGAATCATTGTCAAAATAGACAGCTTCTAGATGGGTTATCGCAGTCAGTCTAGTTATGTTACTGCCAAAAAAGGGGTCTATATTACATAGTCAAAGTATGAGAACTTTGAACGTGATATGGTCGAAACTATAAGTTCGAAGTTGTCATACTTCGATTGGAAAAATAAAAATAAAAAAAAGAACATACCTGAGGGTTGCAAGCAGGGAGGCAAGTTCCCCCTGCACCCCCCACATCCCCCTCTCTTTAAATATACCAACTCTGAGGTCATGCCACAGTGCAGTAAAGGATATTTTCCTATTACTGCACTGTAGCGTGACCTCGGAGTTGGTATATTTAAAGAGCAGGGGTGTGGGGGGGGTGCGGGGTGGCTTGCCCCCTGCATATAACCTTTTATTTTTTTCCTTATTTTTAAATTTTTTTTGCATAGTCGAAGTTCTGTAACTTTGGGCATATGTGTTCGTACATATGTCAGTCGAAGTTACGGAACTTCGACTATGTAATATAGACCCCCAAAAACATCCCTCCTTCAGAAGGCTAAACCTCATTCTAGGTTGGCTGCATCTAAGCCTTCCTGGAAATATGTGGAATACAGATCTATTTTAGAGGTAGCTACTCTTGGTCTTCTGTTCGCACTTTCACCAAACATTACAAAACTGACTTTTTTCCCAGGGCCAGAACAGCTTTTGCTAGGTCAGGTCTAAAGAGACTGCTGGATTCTAGCCTTCCATCCTATAAATCTAGGCTTTGGCAATAATTGCATATAACTGTATGTTACCACAACACTAATGTAAAGATGAACATAGTATAGCTGTGTAAGTAAATTTACAATAACACCAGATATTCAAATGATCAATGGTGCAGTAATGTAACCCTTGCTGCCTCCATTCTTCAATCCTTGAAACTTATTTTTTCTTTCCTGTATATAACATTGGAGCCTAGAGTGAGGTCCCACTTTTCCTCCTGTTCATTTTTTTCTCATGGCACATAAATATTACTTTTCATAACCTAGCTAGGTTGCTTTCCTATCAGCTTCCATTGAGCCTGTACATTACAGAAAAGGTAAAAGTCAATGAAAAGGGCAACTACATTATGAAGCATTTTATCAGCATGCATTGAGAACGAGAGTTGAGAGGTTAGTCAGAATCTAAGAAATTTGAACGGACTCTATTTATGTGGCAACATTGATGAGACAACAGTCAAGCCATCTTAACATAGGAAAGGAATTTAGGAGTCTTAGTTGCATGACTTCAGTTTAGTTCAAATATAGGATTTCACCTAGGGAGTTAAATCCTGATATTTTTTCAAGGATTTAGACAGGTATTTATTGATAGTGTGAGGGAATTATCTGAGGTGCACAGTTAAAGAATGACTATAGAATTGTTCAAAACCACAAGCCATCTACATATTAGGGTAAAGAAAAAGTCAATGAAATGAGCGCCTACATTATGAAACATCAAGAATATTAACTCACTCAACATGTACAAGTACATTAAAATAAATACATAGTTATATTGAAAAGATCAAGACCAGGAGAGAAAGGTGGGTCTCACATAGATTTTTGTAAAAGGATAGAACTGCAGGCAAATAAGTGTTGGCTTAGGGTTTCCAGTAAGATAATGTCTAGGTTTTTTTATGAGATAAAATAAAGGGGAGAGATGTTGGAATTTATGAATGAGGCAGAGTGCTGCCCAAGGGTAAAGGAGATGTGGAAGGCCTCTCTAATTATCAAACAGTTTCACTGTGTAGTGCTGATCCTAAACACTTTGTAAGTATTTACTGCCACGTTGGAGAATGTACTTCTGGGTATTATAGAATAGGAGCAGTCTGATGGTGTGAAGGGAAGGTTGGTAACTGACCTTTGGAGAGCACTAGCGAATGTCATGGAATGGGCAGGTCAGAGAGACAAAGGAGTTGGTGGGTATGACACTAATGGACTTCCAAAAAGCCTTTAAAAGTGTTATCTTTATGATAAAAGTACAAGAAGAGGTTGGGGAGAGGGGGTGGGGTTTGGAAGAAGGGTGTGAAGGTACTATAAATGATGTTGGGTCTGAATCTTGGTGACTGGGGGTGGATGGTAGGGGAAATTTATGGAATGGGACAAGGCAGATGTGTCTGCTATCTCCAAGTCTAGTTTTGGTGGTAACAGAAGGACTGGCTCATAGGATTTGGGAACATTTAGATAAGCAACGTGTAGTAAGGAGTGGAGTATATTTACTTACCAGAGAATTTCAACTCCTATTAGAGAATGTGGAGGGAAAGTTTCCGGTGTCTTAGCTATTGTAGGAGTTTTATAGAAGACTTGTAGCTCTGTTTCCATCTATAGAAGTTTGTAGTATTAAAGTCAGGACAGGAAAAGGAGGGGTAAATAAGTTCACCATGGGCTGGTAGAAGAACTATTTGGGGCTGAAGGTTTTTAAGATAGTTCAAAAATAATGGAGAGGAACTGCAGGATAGATGGAGGGGTGGGAGGGGTGAGAGCAGAGAAAGATGAGGAATGTTTCATGCTTAGGCAATATGTCACAGCAATAAGTATTACACAGTGAATAAGATGGATGAACTGAGAAATTCAAAGTGAGGGAGCTGGAAGGAAAGAAAGGTGGAAAGCTATAGGAATGTGTGTGTGCAGGTAGAGAAGAAGTTGGAAGGGTACAGGAGTGTGTATAGGCAGGGACAGAGGAATACTAAAAGAATGATTAAATCCATATATAGGAAAAATGATGGATGGAATTGAGTTTGGGGGTTTAACTTTACTTGGGATATAAGCGAAGGGAATACACAATGGAAGTAGGTGTGGCTGTATGAGGTTAGAAGAGGAAAGGGACTAGAAGCATTACAGACTCATGGAAGGATGTCAGGGTGGAGGAGGTTTTTGATTTTTGGTAGTGGGGATGGTTAGTGCACAGGAAAGTGCTACAGGTTAAGAGGATATTAAGGGAGAGAAAGGAAAGGCAATGTAGAGAGAGAGAGAGACATGAGGACATTTGAGGGAGGAAAATAAATGGTAACTCGAAAAAGGTTGGGTAAGGATTGGGTGTAACTATAAAGGGGTTGGATGAAATTTTGTTATGAGTAATCACAAGGCAGCAATGAAATAGAAAAAGTGATCTGTGGTTAAAGGAAGAAATTTGAGAGAGGGGTTGGGGAATAGATAGGCTGATGAAGGGAGTGTAACCAGTGGCAGATATTCACTGATGACTTCTGAATAGGTGGTTTACGACATCTTTGCGTCTGAAGAAAGAGGAAAGGTGTCCTGAGACAAAATACTTGGAATATGGAGAGATAAATGTAGATCTGTTGCATAGATGGCCAAACTTGACGGCAGAGAACATGCGAACACAGATAATAAATATCTACGGAAAAGTTTACCACAGTATGTGGAGAAGCTTTGGCTCTTGTTTGTTTGCAGTGGAGCTGCTTGGAGAAATATGATGAAGAAGGTATTATAATGCAGTGAAGGAAGTAAGCTTATATATTTTAAACAGAACTGGGGAACTGGGGGGCTTGGGGTTGGGGAGGAATCTTGATCAATTCTAGAGGCAGCTACTTGGTCTTCTGTTCACACCTTCACCAAACATTACAAGACTGACTCTTTTTTCAGTGCAAGAGCAGGTTTTACTAGGTTAGTTCTACAGAGACAGCTGGACTCTGATGTTCCATTTTCCTCGCTGGCAATCTAGGATTAACATAGTACAGTTTTGTAGCTAAACCTACCATAAGAGTAGATGTTCATATAGATCACAGCAGCAGTAATGCAACACTCCCTATCGCCATCTGTCAATCCTTAGTGTGTATTTTTTCCTTTCTGGATACAAATTTGAGGCCAGGGTGAGGTCCCACTTTATCTCCTGTCCATTTTTTCTCATAAATCATAAAATATTGTTTTTTGTAACCTGGTTAGTGATTAGAGTTCTTTCTCAATCAGCCTCCATTGAACAGAGAGGCAGGAAAGCTGTGATTTTTTAAGTCCTTTTATCGCTTTTATACCAGAATGTTCTCAAACGTCCTTGTACCTATGGTACATATGGAAGGCACCCAAAAGCTTTTGGATACTGACTGGTTGTCTGATCCTTGGCAGGATATGTCCCATTTAACTGCATGCTACTGTAGCAGTGAGGTATTTGAACACCTACTTTTATATGCTAAGTTTACTAAGACAACTGTACTTACTTCTATCTCCAAATCCAAAGCCATCAGTCCAATGGATGATGCTGTACTTGATCTCTAGAACAAAACCTGCATCAGAAACCTCACTTCCAACACTTTCACTTTTATTCTCAATAACTGACATAGTGTATTAAGAGAGTCACAAGTGAAGCACCTTGAGATCTCATTAACTATCAGTGAGATTTTGAAACCTCTAAAGGAAAAGTTTTCTGAACATGAATGTGAAGTCACTGTGGCCTGCATTAGTTTTCTTTCCTGTATAGAATGCATTTTATTCCCAGGCAACTAGCAATCTAACATCAGTTTTTCTTGTAGTATTACAATGCTATTTAATTTATATTACTTGTACAGTGCTTGGCTTTTAGGTACTTTATTAACTTGAATGCCATCTCTATTTTTAATATAGTAAACTCAAAGCAAACCCTGACAACAATACAAGGTATACTGCTGTTGCTTTTTTCTTATAACGACAGATACTGCAGAGCTAATGTCATTAGTAATTAATGCATTTATTTTTAGAACAATCATCATTATCACCATCACGATTACTTTATTTTAGCTCTGTTTCTGACTGAATGGTTGTCTCATTGTTCAAATTTATTAAGCAGTTTATAATTGTTTAGGATAAATGAAATGCAAAGTTGATCCCCCGGATTCATGAAGCTCGGCGCAAGGCCGGTGTAAGGCCTGTGCCGGCCGTGCGACATATAAATGGTGTAGTAGCGCCATATGCATATTAATGAAGGTGCGCCGATACCACATCCACGTGCATAGGACACGTGCGTGAGTGCATGGGGCGTTACTAAGCTGCGCCCGGAGGCGTGTCAATGTCGGCTGGCGATGAGCAACCTAAACTGCTGAATATTATAGCCTGCCTGCAATAGTAATCGCACCTATCAGTGTCCGTGGATAATGAAACGTATGCAAAGCATGCAAGACAGTTCCCGGCCACACAAAATGGAGAACCAAACAGAAATGCACGCAACACAATATGAGTTTCCGTCCATGGAACAAATGATATTTAAAATCGTGTGTCCGCAATGTACTGCATTGTCAGTAGTTATACCCAGGGGAAGTGAAGCGCATCATGTCAGCGTGCCGCCAATACACACATCTAGCCCCATGGGCATGGTCACCAGCAGTCCCACAGTGGTAGTGATAGTACACAGCTGGACAGTTGTGGCTATATAACAACCATAAAGAAACCTGACAGTCCAAATTGTATACCAAACACACACAAACATATGTATATTAAAATGTGCTATACACATGAACAGGAACGTAACCGTCACATACACATACACATAGGATGCCATATGCGGAACCGGGATATCCAAAAGCAGAACCCATGCATGCAAATGCAATATGCAACAACCCCTGTATAGCACATAACCCACACCCATGTCCGAATGTCCACCAAATCCAGCTACCAGCCTTGCGCATCCATACACCTACACATAGCGAGTATTCCCCATATGTATTAGGAAGTATCGTCCTAGGCAGTGTCAGGATTGCAAATATGTATCCCACATTTGTAAACATCCCATCACAGGTACGTAAATCCAAATGCCCGCGCGTTAATGTTTCGGCAAAATGTGTGTACATCCCGCGTGGGATAAGTAACCTGTTGAAACCTCAGAGTTGTTTACACACCACGGTGTACATTACTGTACGCATCTGGACAAAACATGTATGTGTAGCCATGGTACTGTTCAGTTTCTACACAGACATGCAAAACATACTACGGAGGATGGAACAGCTGTCCACCATGCAGGTCACCCCACTAGGGTTGCCACCTGTTCAGATGGCCAAGGTGGGACATCCCTTATAGAAATGTGAGAATTTGCAGGATAAAACATACCCCCGGCTAGTGCAAAGGACAGAATTACACGTGTACGCCAAGATAAAAGCTTATTCCATAGCATTTGAATAGCTTATGCTATCCCAAATAATAGTTATGTGTACCAGATACAAAATACCTGTATTATGCAACTAGTAAAGAAAATAAGAAATATATTATTGTCTTAAAATCACAGGACATTTGCCATGTCTTAGGTGTTGTTGCAGGACACAACTATCCAAAGTGGGACCTCCCCTCGCAAAGAGGAACAAGTGGTAACCCTACTCCCCACTGAATTATCGACAGTATATATTCAACTCAATCACATACCAACACCACCTCCCAATCTATTACAGTAACAAAACCTGGACAAAGCCTAAAAGGATGGGTGGACAAATAGGGACAGATGTAATTACTGCTCTCACAAACTTTGAAAGTTCACTGAATAATAGTATGTACATAAGCATGAAATGTTGTGAAGGATGTGGGGTAGTCCCCAGTATTACAGAGGTCCGTACATTTACACTGTAACAAACCATCACATATGTTGACTGTACTACTGCATACCTGTAGTTAAGTCATAGTTAAGTAATGTGCAAAATAATAACCCTCGTAAGAATGAATACAGGAAATAGTCAAATGTGAATGGGAACACCACTCACCGTGGATTGTGCATTGTAACCACCCCCACCCATATTATGTCTTGCCAACATCATAAGCTGCTGATAGGTGCCCAAACACCTGTGTCTGTAAACACAGATAAAATGTTTAAAATGGACAAACCCTGTCCATGTGCTTTGTCTGACATTTGAACACGGTCAGGGCAGTTCTGTTCACCAGGCAGACAAGCCTAAACCCAGATCACCACATGAACACCCTGACAATTAAAGACTTGTATGTGTCAGGACTATAAGTCTTGGGGTTCTGAATATCCCTGCAGTGATTAAATATGCAGTTTGGGTCCAGAGCACTAGGGAATAGGGAATGTGTAACATGTAGTACCGCATTTTTTCCAGCAGGAGAATGGATGCCTGTGTCGTAAATGAAGCGGTGAGGCATATGTTAATGTAGCTATGTACTATGGGTATGCATATAAATGAGTCAGAACACCAAATGTATAGTGGTTACAGCATCCGGCCAATGTGAATGCAGTCCCGGTTCAACTACGACTACAGCACATATAATGTTAAAGTGTAATGAATGCGTCTGTGCTGTACAGACATTTAAATATGTAAAGGTGAACGTGTGTTTCGCATATGTCCGTTAACCGGATTAGAGATATTTTACTGGTACTGTCACAAGTAATAAAGCCCACGTAAGCACAAAGACTTAGTAAACGTATGTAACCCACAATAAGGATATGCATGTGCGCCTGCGCGTAACCCACAATAAGGAAATGCAAGTGTGCCTGTGCGTGTGTAATCCGCTCACAGCATAGCAAATGAATGCTGGTTTCTACACATAATGTCTATATATGGATATATATACATTTGTGTATAGATATATATATCCACAGACTTAAACTAAATAAATATATGAAATAAAGAATGTACAGATATATATATATATATATATATATATATATATATATATATATATATATATATATATATATATATATATATATATATATACACATACATATATATATATATATATATATATATATATATATATATACACACACATATATATATATATATATATATATATATATATATATATATATATCTATATAAATACATACACTCAAACACATACAACATCAATTGATATATACCTAACAAACATATAAACAAATGTCCTCGTAGATATAACACATGTACATAAATAGGTTACACCATAGCTAGTATGGATACACATAACAGACATGCAATTAAGGTAAATACACTGCTGCTCTCAAAACTACTGTCCGGAAAGTATCAGTGTGCCAGATCTGTAAGTTCTACTCTTTAAACATGGCTATAGGTGTCCTTTGCAGGACTCCAAAAATAGTGAATCTATAAATGCACAGCCCTGTAATGATTGCTGCAAAGAAGTGTCATCCGCAACTACAATATAGCTGTACATGCAACAGTAGCTTGTGCAAGTGTAATAACACATGGGTTGACAGAATGTAAGACATATGTACCGACATGCGGAGAGTGGATAGTGCTTAGAAGTGTCGTCATAATTTATTATCGCTCACATTAAATATGTGTTATGACTACTTTGGAGGGGTGTCAGGTCTGGGAATCATGGGTATGCAATAATGGGCCTAGGTGCCTAGGTGTTGGTTGGCACAGATTTATGAGGTCCGCCCCATGGGAGTGATTAATATACCTATGTGGGTATAGCAGACGCCTCTAACTTCCTAAAATGAAGAACCCATCTACCGGATATCATGTAAACTATTGGGGGGAAGACGCAGGGAGTTATATTAGTGTTGTGTAAGTGATTATCATGGATGTACATGCGTACGAATAAGATAGTAACCATACCTCTCAATCAGAATAAGACATCTGGACAAAGGCATTTTAAAATAAGTACAAATAGGGAATATCTCAAATATTCCTCTTACAAAGTCAGAACGTGGCTAGAATAATGGAACAGTCAATAGTATGAATGTTTTGAGGGTTATTAATTGTAAATAACAAATGTCTGTCATTATTGTCTAACCCCACAGTCCCAAATGACTTCCCACTAAATTACCAGAAAGGCATTGCACAATATTATTAAAAAAGGAACAAAATCAGACATCTAAGTTAGGGACATTTACCCAAAATGTGTACAGTTGAGAGGTATGAAGGTAACCCTGACCTAAATAAATGTACAGAACTAGTGCAATTAGGTGGACAGGTGTGAAGAAAGACGTGATGACAAATGACAAAATATGTATAAGTCAAAAGCATGTACCTCGACAAATCTGGATGAATACTAATGCCCTGTGATAGTCAATCTGGAAGGTTAATAGAAACAACATAAATGTGTCCCTCAGGGTGCTATGCAGTGTCCCCGATACAGTGTTCAGTCTCCCACACACGCATGTGAGTTCTGCCACTGACGGAAAGCGCAAATACTGGCGAACACATAAGGTAGATGATAGCAGAATATGTTTTGATCAGCACCTGTTGGCTTTTGTGAGGAACACAACACTCTGGGCGGGTGTGTCCTACAAAAGGAATGTAATGGCATCTGGCCTGTGATTTCTCCATATATTGTGTGTAGTGGTGTAATAAAATGACATATCTTGTATCAGAAACAGATACATGTTATAGGAAACAGTATCATTGATATGTTATAGGAAACAGTATCATTGACTATACCACTACAAGACAAATCTGAAGGTATGAAAAGTGCTGAAGTAGTCAGTTTAGTATTGACCGCAGGTATGTGTGGACTTGTCAAATGTCACAGCTGTACATATAGTCCCTATAGGGCTGTCACCTCTACAAATGATGAAAGTGGGAGGTGCTCTGTATAAATGACAGATGTAGCAGGTCAAAACATACCTACAGCCATGCCTACTCCACAAATAGACATGTTAGCACACATCAAAGCTTAGGCCAGGATTCACGAAGCTTTGGTCGGTGTACGAGTAGAGTAAGAGTAGAGCAAGGCAAGATGTCCGCCGAGCTATTCAGCAATATCCTGTAGGGGCGTGTAACACAGCCCCTCAAACGAACGTTGCACGGACAATGTTAGGATATGCAAATTACCCCATTTGTAGGTGAAAGCTATGCAAATGATGTAAAATATGCGATACATGAAACAGTAAGCTGTCCGTGCAAGAGTAGAGGTATGTGCAGAAATGTACACGGATGTTAACCGAGTAACGTTCTGCAAGTAGCTAAACGGAGCAATGTCATCTGCAAATAAAGGATGGTTTAATTGAAGAAGCATGCCAATGGCCAAATATAACACCAGTGGCATGTATTCCCATTGGAAATTAATAAAACTCTAGTTGTCCTCCCCCGATCTCCGAGTATGCGCTGTGCATACAAAACAAGACAAATATGTAAAATATACATACAAATTGTAATGTCAGTTAAAAGTTATTACATAATGCAGGGGAATGGCAAGCTGAAGACAACATGGCTACTGAGTAGTGGTTGCTATGTGTGGAAGTGCACACTCAGAGATGTAACCAAGCATTAGTAGGCAATCCTATGCAATTGAGGCTGAGGATAGTGAAGCACAATTTGTCATGCCATATGGGCCAAGCCCCTACAGTGTAAGAGTAGGTGAAGGGGACTATCAGCGTAGAAGATAGGTGACATCATGAGTGTGTATGTATAAAACACTGTAATCTTATTGGAGCAGTGTGTCACATGTCTGTTGTCAGTGACTCATCAGTGGAAGAGGCGTGTTATGATTTATCCTAGGTAAAGTCAGTAAACTGACGGTGTACGCCATGGATATCACTGAAGTTCCTTGCAAACCTGGTGAAGTGTGTTTGCGCCCGTGCAAGCCTGTAAGCCCGAGTAAGCATGTGTGCTTGTGTGTCAGCCTGTGTGCGCGACTTGAAGAACGAGTAAGCTACTGTAAGATTGTTGAAGCCCATGTAATGTTGTGTTAAGCCAGTGTAAGTGTTTGTACGCATGTATAAGCCTGTGTGCGCACGTGGAAGCGGATATGCACTTCACTGTGCTCCTATGCGCGGTGCCGCTCACTGTGGACACAAACAGTGAAAAGGAAGGTAAACAAATAGCAGTAAGTTAACCAAGGAGAACTACCACAGCTAGCAGGTGGAAACAATCAGACTGAGTATATTACACAGCCAGTACAGTAGGCCAGCACAGCACAGCACGTACAACTCTACAAACAGTAGTCCTCCATGTTATTCTCAGACACACTGCAACACTGTAGTATAGTAAGAGAAGTGCAAACTGTAAAAGCTTAACTGAGACAAGATAATGTTAGGGGCTGCCATTGCTATTATACATCAACATATGCAACATATGGAGGGTTGTGCCAATGTGAATGCCGCTCAGCATCACACAGTGAGTAGGTGGAGAGGAGTGTGCAGGCACAGGGTAAATTACCAGGGGCTACATGAGCTGGAGATAGTAGAGTGCTATAGAGTGGACAGAGACCTCCTGCAGAAGATTGTGGATCTGTGCAGGCCATGTCTCACACACAGACCCAACAGAGGGAAACCTATCCCAGTGGAAACCAAGGTATGTGTTGCCCTAAGGATACCAGCAACAGGTACCTTCCAGAGATCAACTGGTGATATGATGTGGATTTTACAAACATCACCATCCAGGGTACTGCACCAGGTCATGAATGCCATGTCAGCATATGTCAGTGATGATGTATATATCCCCAATTCCCGTAAGGTATTGGGCAGCAATATGTGTCGTTTCCACACAATAGTGGAATACCCTAAGTACTGTGTGCAATACACTGCACGCACATATGCATCAAAGCACCAGCCAGTGAGTGTGGCAGGGCCTACATCATCCACAAGGGCTTCCCCTCCATGAAGTGGTGGTTTGTGTGTGATGGCTAGCCCGTAATAATGAATGTGTGTGCTGGATGCCCTGGAAGCTGCAATGCTTCCGATATGTGGCATCTGACACAGCTGTACAAAACATTTGGCAATGGGGACAACCCTCATGGTCACCTAGTGGGGGATGCCCGATGTGCAGTTCAACTGTGGCTGATGACACACATCAGAAATTCACACACACATGAACAGGAATGCCATAATGAGGCACATGCACATACAGAAACCTTACTCTAGCATGTGTATGTGTCGCCAAGTCACAGTTCTGGTGCCTGGACACATCTGGTGGAGCATTACCACACTTGTCAACTACATGTATCAGAATTGTCTGTGGCCTAGGTCATCTGTGTCTCACACACACACACACACACATACACACACACATACACACACACACACACATATGACAGTTTATATACATAGTGTGAGTGACTGTTCATGTATGTGTAATACTGCAGAACAGTTCAAACACAGCAAAGTATGTCAATAATGGACATTCATCATAGTTGTACAACCACCTTGGAGGATATGCATGCAGAACTCTCATTGCATATGTGATACAGTGATGTACTTCACAATACCATTGCAAATGCAAATATCAAATGACAAATGACATAGCACATATCTATATGTACACATTGTTACCCATTATACATATTGGGGGTTAATACCTATGTGTTACTGTTGGTAAAGTATGTGTAGTAAATGTGGATAACTGACTCTGTTTAGCCTTATAGGTGTACATCATGGGTTGGATAACATGTATCTGTCTGTATGATACCTTTGTGTAGACTAACTGTGTCATGTGCAGAATGCATTCTAGGCCACAGTATGAATTCCCAGATGTGGACAGGAATATCCCTATTTTCTTTGTTTGTAACTAACATGGCTACATGTCAAACAGTAATGGTCCCAGCAATGTGTGGCGGTCAATACCAGTGTGAACTGGTATAGTATAGTACATGTAGGATCCACATGCTACTGTGTGTCCTACATGTGTGGGACAGTTGTGAAGATATCATATAACAGTTGGTAATTCAGACTGTTGAGGTCGTGTCTACTACCATAATGCAAAACTATGACAGATAGTAACAGTATCACCCACAGCACCGTGTAAAACCATAGCAATCACACATGTGTAGACAAGTACAACAATATGTGTAGTATAATGCTTACTGGCCACCAATAGAAAGTATGATGTGTTAACAGTGTGAAATACAGGGCATGTCACCATTCCAATGTGTCCACTATACATGTAGATGCAGACAGTGCACCCTCACCATGTTCACATATAGATACATGTGAATCTGTACTACACACATCTCACACGTACTGCACACTCTGTAACACATGCTGCCAATACTACACACGTCAGTCAAATGGCACATGGATGGATAATACATCTTCAGAATTAACAGTGCTGTACACTATACTACATTGATGATCATAGCTGGAATGTATCATGCCTGCTTACATACACCTAAAAGGAAATCACACTTTGTGTTAACAACATTGTAACATTATTACAGTGCTATGAAGCCACCCTGTGCATCAGCACCATGTTAGTCCATACCTGCATCAATTTTACACATTACAAGAGGTGGCACAGGTGTCATATGCACAGGGTATGTAGTTTCTTTTCCAGAGCCTGTCAGTGAACCAGCCAATCAACATGTATGCATTTGTGTGTGTGTGAGGGACAACAGGTTTTGCATGGCCCAATGTTGATGCAATGTGTGTGTGTTATGTGTTATCCCTAGCTGTTTGTTTTATGTGTGTCTCTGTATGTACACTGTTTCAGCATGTGTCAGCCATATACTGGAGGTTGTGGGACAGTCACAAACTGTACCTGCCAGGCTGTACAGATCGCCATTCCTGGCCATGGACACCCCTCCATGCATTCAACCATAGTCCAGTCCTGCACCTGGTAATGTATACACATACATACATGGGATCTGTATCACAACTTGTGGATAAACGGGTGTCAGTAATGTTAACCTGATTTGCATAGTATTGCCATGTAATACATAGGTATATGAGCCATAGTCATCCTCCAAAGTAATACCCACTGCTGACTGCTGCAGAGATGTGCACATGACCGTTTAAAGGTGCTGTACTATCATTGTTTTCAATGTCCCTGGTAATACCCAGCAACAAAATAACTGGTCACTGCACAACTGTAACCCAGGATCACTACAGCACACAGTATGTGCACTATCACAGAGCCATAGCACATTCAGATACATCCAAGGTGAACATGTACAGACAATGCAGCACATTCAATAGTGCTAATATCCACATACATATTACAAAGATATATATATATATATATATATATATATATATATATATATATATATATATATAGATAGATACACACACACACACACACACACACACACACACACATACACACACTTGGAAGGACCGGAAGTTGAACATACACCTACCTACTCTAACACACTACAGCATTACGCATTTACAGAACGCTACCAAGATTACTGAACACAGCACTCCCAGAGGCATACTTCTAGGTGGGTGACATCATCCGCAAAGGCAAAGACGCCGATAGGGAATGTATGTGTTGTGAGGCATCTAGCATTACTGTGTCCCCAGGCAGCTGGAAACACACACACACACACACACACACACACACACACACACACACACACACACACTTGGAAGGGCCGGGAGTTGAACATACACCTACCTACTCTAACACACTACAGCATTACGCATTTACAGAACGCTACTGAGATTACTGAACACAGCACTCCCAGAGGCATATGTCTAGGTGGGTGACATCATCCGCAAAGGCAAAGATGCCGATAGGGAATGTATGTGTTGTGAGGCATCTAAAAGCATTACTGTGTCCCCAGGCAGCTGGAAACACACACACACACACACACACACACACACACACACACACACACACACACACACACACACACTTGGAAGGGCCGGGAGTTGAACATACACCTACCTACTCTAACACACTACAGCATTACACATTTACAGAATGCACTACCGAGATTACTGAACACAGCACTCCCAGAGGCATACTTCTAGGTGGGTGACATCATCCGCAAAGGCAAAGACGCTGATAGGGAATGTATGTGTTGTGAGGCATCTAAAAGCATTACTGTGTCCCCAGGCAGCTGGAAACACACACACACACACACACACACACACACACACACACACACACACACACACACACACACACACTTGGAAGGGCCGGGAGTTGAACATACACCTACCTACTCTAACACACTACAGTATTACGCATTTACAGAATGCGCTACCGAGATTACTGAACACAGCACTCCCAGAGGCATACTTCTAGGTGGGTGACATCATCCACAAAGGCAAAGATGCCGATAGGGAATGTTTAGTGAGTGAGCGGTCTGAAAGCATATTACCGTCCCAAGGTAGACGTACACAAACACGGCAGTGCTGTCATCGGGCCAACTAAATATCTACGGGGCACAACAACACTAAATAGATATGGCATGCACCACAGATAGTACACCCTTCGAGAGAGCAACCAGTGTGTTCAATGTAGGCATCCATCGTGACATTGAAACTGGACATCTGGTGCCTGGATGACCACCATGGCTATACAGGATGTCAATGGCCATGCCCACACGCTTAGTATCACACGTCTGTTTGGAATGTACTGTGTGTCCATCTAGACACTGGCGTACTGGGCATGCTCACACACTTAGCAGTTGCAAAGGGCCATCTTGCATGCACACGGAGTCTAATCATGGAAGGGCACAGTGTGGAATGTACTGTGTGTCCATCTACACAACGGCATACTGGGCATGCTCACACATTTAGCAGTTGCAAAGGGCCATCTTGCATGCACATGGAGTCTAATCGCGGAAGGGCGTAGTGTGGAATGTACTGTGTGTCCATCTACACAACGGCGTACTGGGCATGCTCACACACTTAGCAGTTGCAAAGGGCCATCTTGCATGCACACAAAGTCTAATCACAGAAGGGCGCTGTGTGGAATGTACTGTGTGTCCATCTACACAACGGCATACTGGGAATGCTCACACACTTAGCATTTGCAAAGGGCCATCTTGCATGCACACGGACTCTAATCATGGAAGGGCGCAGTGTGGAATGTACTGTGTGTCCATCTACACAACAGCATACTGGGCATGCTCACACACATAGCAGTTGCAAAGGGCAATCTTGCATGCAGATGGAGTGTACACACAGAAGGGCACAGTAAGGTATAACTGCCCTCACGCACAGGGCGGTCACACATGTAGTGACCTGTACACACACAGCTGCCATCACAGCTGTCACAGGTGCAGGTCACACACGTACACACTGCAGTGTACATTGTAGCTGTCAAGTCAGCACCATGTCGTTGGTGCAGCACTACACAGCCTTATGGTCCCACAACACCATGTGACACATGACCACTGGGCTGTACAGCAGTGCACACCAGCTGTGCAGAGTACACACGTACCAACAGGGATCCAACAGGTGTTATGCATTGCAATGATACCAGTATACATGAACAGGTCGGCTCAAGACACACCATGGCCCTTACACAGCTGTGACACCTGACTGTTGCTGTACACCAATGAACACACGTCTGGGTATGTCATACATGTGATTGTCTGGATGTGTGCATGGACTGCACACACAGCACATACATACATAGCCTTTGATGTACCTCGTGAATAACACTGGCCTAATCAATGCTACACACGTGAATTGAAGGTGGGCCCATGTCTGTTGAATGCTCACACTACAGGGAGTAGCAGTGTTGACCGGGACACATACCCTTGTACTGGTCGCCTGTGACACCTGTGATATTATACCGCAGTCCATGTGTTACGTATGTCAACACACACATGTCCAACAATAGCAATGCATACAAACATGGCAACAGGAGACGCATGTGACATCTGTACTGAGCATGCAGCAAACATGCATGTGCAGTGGCCAATGTCCGTAACATAGTTGCACCTACCTACGACATGCAGACGCAATGCAGACCCATCATTGACATCTGTATACGGTGACATACAAACAGCACGTATGGAGGGATGTGTGTACATAACGTGGTGAACCACCTGTCTAGATGTATGTGTGCAGGGGGTGGCTCACAGTTGTGTCACATACCATCCTATCATGCCATGTGCAAACAGTACGCTATGTCGCTGTTACGTGATGGTGCTGACATAATGCATACATAACGGTCAGGTGTTAACAACTATATGTCACATGGCACCTGTAACAACTACAACCTCCCGTGTGCATATAGCAGCACATTTGCCAGATATAGCATTGGTACACATAATGCAATCAATACCGCTGCATGTCCATCAAACGTGTCATCATATGGCAGGTGTATCATTCCCAGCACTGCCATGTGTGTCCGAATGTGTGACCAGGGATGCCACATATCATGGGGAATATGTCCCAGTTGCTACACATCCCTGTACACCATTGTAGAGATCTGTACATACATCAGTGTGGGAAGCATGACGTTCGCCGGTGAGGTGCATCACACACGTCGGCTGTCCGTATACACATGTGTGGTCACCACAGTGTGTGTGTGTCTGTATGCATGTTTGGTGCTTGGTGTGAGTGTGTATGCTAATATACGGTGGGAAATGATCACTAGCCCCACGTGGTGACTAACCCGTAATGGTGATGCGTTGCACAACCCTGTTGATGCCATAGGCCCCAGCCATACTGGCTACCTGTGCATGTCCCTTCTCTGTGACACGTCTTGTGGGTGCATAGTACTGTGAGGGTGATGACCACACAGGCAAGGGTCCCCAGCTGCACACTATGGGGTGTGCATTATAGTGGTGTACACCCAGTGAATGCGGCCATGTTCCCGTACTGTTACAGGGTCCTACTGCTGCACAGTGTGGCCTCCAGCTACCAAGTGACACCTCACATCATCATTGGCCAGGCCGCTGTGTACAACCCCTGCACCATGTCAACATACCTGTAATGTGTCCTGCTATGTATGTCACGTCTTTGTCCAGTGTAGCCTGTGGCACTGACCACATGCGTCAGGTGCAGTATATGTGCGGACATCTGTGTCATGTTGGTGTGTCCAACAGTCAGGTTGAGGGTACATGTAGCATGCTGATATTGCCAGACATGCCTGTGTGTAATCCACAGTTACACGTGGGGGACTGCAAACACTGCTACCTGTAGGCACATGCAAGTACACCATAGGAGGGAACCAGGGTATCACAACCAACATGGTGCTACAGATGTAACCGAGACACATACCCTGAACACATCACAATGCCTGCTGCACCTGCACTACATGGTATGACTGGTGCATGTCGACAGTACACAACCTATGTCACATACACAACTCAGTATTCACACACAACCACTGCAACATACACATCCCTCACTATGCATACACAGGTATTACATACACCTCTCAATATGCTGTTCACCCTGTGCATCAGAATATTTGTGCATAACCCTGCACCAATGGTGTGGATGACAGGGATGTGGCACAGGCTTCATCATATGCACAGGGTGATATGTTTGCCAGGGGCATAGGCTGCACCAATGGATAACATCATGTGTGTGTGTAAGGGCCGGTGAGTTGACTGGACATGTCTGTGCAGAATGCATGTGGATGTTGTGGAGCCCTACAGTTGTGTTTGCTGTGTGCGTGTATGTGTGTACACAGTTCTGCCATTTGTGATGCCTACACAGGGTATAATTGACAGCCACAGATTGTACAGTGCAGGTTGTACAGCTCACTGTGTCCATCCACGACCACGTGACCTGTGCCTGCCTGGGGTTGCACGGGCACTACCAGGTGGAGGTACAGAGTGGCTACTGTCCAACGACACATGTCCGCTGGAACCGTGTCCCCGCTGAGACCATCCAGGGCCACGTCCATGTGGCCTGCTGTGTCCTGGCATTGACAGCGCAGCACCAGCTGCACTGCTACTGCTACTGGCACTATGAGAGCGGGCATGTGAGGTGGCACGCTCACGTCAACCTACACTAGGTGGTGTTGCTGGCCTACGTCCACGTGGCCTACGCCTCACTCCTACCAGGTGTTCCAGCACAGACAGCTCCCGCTCGCGGATTGTCATGCCTCGGTCAAGGATTCCAACCATTTCACCTAGTCGCCTATCCAGAACATTAGCAATCTGCTGTTGAGCATTTGCCAATGCCTGGATGTTGTCATTTAGGGTATGGATAGCAGCCCTCTGCAGCCTCTGCCCTTCTCTGTTCTGCCATTCAGCATGTGCCTGTGCCGCCATTACAGTCTGGAACATGCGTCTGGTGATACCAGCTGCTGCACTCTGTCCTGCAGGTGCATGTCTGCCAGAGGTCCTCCTACAAGCAGCACCGGCCACATGCCTGTGTGGCACATCTGCAGTCATTACACTGACACCATGGTGTGTAGACACACCTTCTGTAGCCACCACACATTCTGTTCCACTCCAACAGACGCTGACTGTCCTTCCTCTATGGCCACCGGTGATGCGGTATGTGTTGGCAGCAGAACTGTGTGCGGGGAAGAGGGGGACATAGCTGGGATGGTAACCATTGGCACAGATTCAGCCCCTGACAACGCTGCCTGTACCTCATGCATATGTTCATCACCGCTAGTATCTGTGGGGACACTAACATCAGATGGACTGCAGGAGGGTAACGCACCTACATCACCTGTGAATGCAAAGAAATACTGTAAAGTACAATAGACACAGACACACACACACACACACACACACACACACACACACACACACACACACAGACACACACACACACACACACACAGACACACACACACACACAGACACACAGACATGCACAGACACACAAACACAGACACACCATGCATATGATTTGTCAGATGGCATGCAGCATGCCTGCGATACAGCAGAGGGCATGTAGCTCAGACATTAATAGTGTTAGTAAGCATACCTCCCTGGGGTGCACACTACAGCAAGCAAGTGTCATATCAGTAGCCATGCAGTTCATACAATCATGGTAGTATGCATGCATCCCCGTGATACACCATGTGGCCCAGAACAGGATAACAGTACACATGGCTGACATGACCTTGACATGTAATCTGCTGACATGTGCATTAACATGCATACATGTTTGACACATTGGTGTCCTGACACATGTACAGCATCATAATGGGCTTCACATTGCAGTGTTGTGTGTATGCCCTACAGATAGAATGCATGTTTAGCAAATGTGCATGAGCATGGGAGGGTAGTGTGAGCCGTCTACATTGCTATACAGTGTGAAGTACAGACACTGTGCCATTGCATGGCAAACTGAGGCATGTATGTTGCTGTAGAATGCATAATATGTACACATTGCATAGCCATAACTGCAACACAGTCATGATGTTCGACAGATCGTATATGGTAGACTTCAGTGACACCTCCAGTAGCTGTGCACAGGCTTTTAGGTTGTCCAGTGTACCACATCAACTGTATAATCGGTCAACTAAGGCTGTAATTGGACCATGTGTGGACAATGTGCAACAGGGTGTATACACATCTCAAGTACTGTGTGGCTACATGTCTCTGGCCATCCCCACATGGCCATGTGTGCACATGTGTTGGCCAATTGTGTGTGATGGGCATCTTCTCCACATGTCTGTGTGGTCCCATATGACATACACCCATACATGTCAGATATGTCACAATCCACAGGGCTAGGCAGACAACGGGTTGTATGTTTGGTATGTGGGGTATAGGTCATGCGATAGTGTGACAATATTGCAGACAGAACACTACATGTCTGGGACATGTCAGGTGACACATCACAATGTGTGCACCCAATGCAGGGGCATATGACACTTGTGGGCTGCCCATATCACAGCTCACTGTGTGGTACTGTGTGCGTACCACACATGTTGTTCCAATGCATACTACATATGCCTCCATTGTAGAACACCTCCACCGTTGAATGCACAGCTGACCAAACATGTTGCAATGACAAGTACTGTGTTTCAAGTCTGTGTATCATTACGTTTGTATATATTGCACATGGGTGGCGTGTGTGAATGCATGGTGGTGTGACCTGCATATCGTGACTGGAACAAACATCAGGTGTGCAAGTGTTAACTGGCCACATGGCAAATAGATCTACACTGTAACATGCCTGATACTGATGACAGTCTCACCTGCAACGGACCCATGTCTGTGCGGCACGCCAGAGGTACCTGTATAGGGGTGACACACCAGTATGAACATTATCCATGACTGTATGACAGCCACAGGTTGCACTGTGCATGTGAACACATTCACCTGTGTAATAGCATATAGTATGCACATGTGTGCATACACAACGTAGCATACTGTAGTATGCAGCATGTGTGTCCACATACCTGGCATATGTTGTTACTTTGCATAATGTACAGTGACACATGCAACTACACGGGATATAACAGCCATATGTGCATTACTGACTTACCAGGCATCTCCAGGCTCATTGGTTGGGAGACACCCACCTCCACAATAGCAGCTAGTGTTTCTGGATGCTGTTCCCTGGGTGTCCCCAGACTAGCCAGTAGCTCCTCGGTGTGTGTGAGTGGGGGCTGGATTGGTGGCCCACCACCTGTTCCACCTTGTTCCCTGGTGATTGCAGTGGCACGCTGTTTTGCATGTCGTATCAGGTCCATGCAATGTCTGCGCACCTGCTGGTAGGTGCAGTTATGGCCACCCGCATCATTCACCCTCCTGCGTAGATCCTGCCACAGGTCATCCCGCTGCTGGGCATGCTGTGGCACATGGCTGAACAACAAGTCATAGTTGTCATGGAGCTGTGGGATGAAGACATCATCCTCCTGGCGGGTGTATGCTGGGAGGCGTGTACGGGGCATTATCTGTAAAACATAATGATGGTGACAGGTCACAGTTTCAGAGATGTACAGAGATACTGCTGCACATACATTTCTATGACATCTACTGCATCTGCACAGTTATCTTTGCAAAGCATCATGACACTGACACGACTGACATGTTTGTGTCACACGTCACACCCATTATGCATTGGATATCATCACCATATATGTGTGTCACCTCATTACAGTGTTCATACTCCATGTAAATGCTGTCTTGCTGTGGGCATGTCTATTTGCCTGCACTTGTGTTCTTATCTATCTGCACATGCCTCGATGTGTCCACGGTACTACTGTTGACCTGGATGCTGTGTATATGTCACATATCAACACAGACACAGCTGTAATGGACTTGAGCAGTGACAATGCACACATACGCATGGACACCTGTACATGCATGTGTTTTGCCATATACATCTACACAGCACTGTACAACTGTTCAACATCCTGACATGGATCGCCTGTATTACACATGTGATAGACATGGGACAATGGATAGTCAGACGACATTCGCAGGGATGGTCATCAACCATAGCATGTGCGGGCACGGTTTCCACGCTGTTACAGACGGCCATTGTGCCACCGCAAGCTGCATCAGTGCCACATTACTGATCCAGTCAGTTGATAGTCCATCTACCATGCGGCCATCGCACCATGTATGACTAGGATGACATCTGCAGCTTTGATGGACAGGGTTGCATGGTATGGCAGGAGTATGTCACATATATGGCACAGGGATCTGTCCAGCCTGTGGCGATCCTAGTATTAGGACGGTGGCTGTCCATGACATATGTCATGTAGATCAGGATATGGACATGTAGCATGTCCATCATCATGGTGTAGCAAATGTCCTTCTGCAAGGTAGACAGCATGCTGCATAGTGGAGGTGTGAAGGCTGGTATCGCACATCCATGCATAGCCATTACCCCTTACAGGTGGTATGTGTTCCAATATTGGTCACCACAGTGCTGTATATGCCTGGCCAGTGATCTCTGTGCTCATGGATGGCACCCTGACATGACATGGGTACCTCATATGACTACCTAAGGGGCCTGGAGACGTCACCATGTCAGGGGGTGCACTGCACAGCACCATCCCTTACACAGTGTCCATAATGTTGACCACAGCCTAGGTAGTAGTTTATGGGTACAGGGATGTTCACCTAGCGGTGACACTGCTGGTATCATCCATCAGACTGTGCACATATGTCACACACCTCACCCACACAGCCCATTCTGTATGTTGTTCACAACACTGACACAGCTAAACTGATAGGTCATGGCCATTCACAGCCTTACATACACAGATGCCTAACACTTGTCTGTGTGGTATGGGCTACAATGAGGGTGGGGTACAACACATTAACCCTGTTCTACTGTATCTGGCACTGATGTGCTGTGCACATGTCACTCTTGCACCTTTTGTAGTTGTGAGTCCATCAACAGGCCACTGGTGGAACACTCCTGTGACATGCAAAGGTATTTGTAATCAAATATCCGTGCTGTCTTGTACATCTGTACTGCTAGCATCTACAGTGCTAATGGTTCATGGACATGCACACTATACTCAGCAGGGTTATAGTGCGGTGCCACCCTAAATGACTGTCATCACCACTTGTGGGTTGATATTATCCAACACCCTATCTGTATTGTATGGTCATGCTAGGCACTTGTTCAGAACATGTGAGCATGTCATGAGCTACTGATTACTATAGCGCCCATTCCTCACCATTTCCCACAGATACACTGGCTGTCCTACACTTCCCAGCTTGCTTAAGGTACGACAGCTGTTGTACACACGTAACGCACATATCCTGTGGGACATGGTTGTATATACAGGCATGTCCAACTGTCACGTACCAGTGCTACTGCCTGTCTATATGAGGGATATGTCGTACATGTGGCAATAGAGCAATTGTCTCATGTACACATTCAATGCTCACCTCCCAACATACGGCACTACAGCCTGTGGCGGATGCACGTCTGCAGCCGTGCTGGGCCCATAGCTCTCAGGTGTACCTCATAATGGGGAACGTACCTCATTTGGGGTTCTAAAAGGTGCATGTTCCTCAAGGTTCCACATTGGAAGAGTCTGTCACACATTCATTGTTATACATAGTTTACCTGCTAGCCATGGCTAAATAGATGAGAATCATATTAATTCATTGGAATATCTGTTTTATATGTAAGACCAGCCTATTTTAGCCATCATATGCCCTTCCTAGTTGACGCTGTTAGTAAGCCAGTTGTAAGTGTTCCACGTTTCGCTCATTTTTCACATGGTATGAGGGCTAATGTTCCTCATTTTGGGGACAGGAGGCTGACAGCTATGGCTGGGGGTAATGCTGTCGCCAACCCTGACTGCACCTGACAGTCATTTGGGGATGTGTAACATTCGCAACACACCCCACCCATCACATAGTCTCACATGATCTACACCACTGGCCACACCTACGAGGACAACCTGTGCAGTACGTCTCCATACTCACTGTAGGCACCAGAGGTAGCCCCCATCATGGAAGACAACATCACCAGCTTATAGCCCACAGACTCATGTGTGCCCACCACATACAGCCAATAGTGAGTTATAACATTCACAACACACCAGTCATAGCTGACTCTGTAGGGTGTCACACTGCAGTTCCACACAGCAGGCTACACAAGGCATTAGTCACTTACATCTTGCTGTCGGGTAACTGCTTCTGCAACATAACCTATGCACCCATGCCACACCTCACCAGGTACGATATATCTGTCATTCGCCATGTTAGTGTGACTGCCCTGTGATGCCACTTCACAGATTACATGTGCAGGGACATGCAATAGCTCACCAGTCTTATAGCCCTGATGGTGTGGGCCTAGCCCTGGGGAGCATTTTGCATTCGTCCGGACACGATACCACTGTACAATGACCGACTGTGTCACTTCAACAGTTGCCTATGCTCCTATTGTCATTCCACAGGCATGTGGTATCTGTCCGCTATGACTGTCCTGGTCAAACACAATGCTGTGGCACAGATGACTTGCACCTGTCGACCCTGGGAGTACAGCTCACATGTAAGGCTCTTGCTGCTTCTATACTGCCTGTCTTGCACAGTTTCCAATAACTGTCACCGGCAGGGTGGTAACTGGCATGCGCGACATGGGGTCATGTGACACATTGCTTGCATCTTCCTCTGTGATGCACGCAGGCAAGGCACACATTATAATGCACCACTCAAACATCTCTGCAGTGACTGGGACCTGCCTCTAGGCTCTGCAGAGCACACCTGTAATGACAGGTTATAGACAGACCATACCTTTCAGGCACATACCTGGACCGGCACACCCACAGCTGAGGGGTTCCCATATCCCACTATGTTTTGCACACATCCTGGCAAGTTGCTTAGCACAATGCATCAGAGGTGCTCCACGTGAAACTAACTGTGTCCGGGACCGCTATACACATTGTAACAAGTGACAGAGTCAACATCATACCCCATGGGTAACATGCCTTCTATGGTGGTATAGTGGACAGTGGGTCGCAGCTACTACTGATGTGTGACTGACACTATCCCACACTTCACTGAGATAGCCACTCATGTACCGACACATCCATGAGTCATACCCTCTGCTCTGCTGGATCAACCCATACACACCACCTCCAAGACCTACATTACCCTTGGCATGAACACTACCACCATATGACTGGTGTTACACACCTGGGGTTATCTCCTCATTGGTGGATTCCGAACATATAAAATCCACCAATAAACGTCACCAACTATGAACAAAAACCACCTGGCTCCATGGTAGGATGAAACAACAGTCTTTATTAGTTATAAAAAAGTTTGCTCAAGGTAACCCAAAAGGTTTTACGTCACAGTAAGCCACTTTAAAAACTTGGTACTTCCTTGTTGTACTGATAGTACAGGTGAAAACGTTTCAAGTGTGTTTTCAAAAAGCTTATATAAAACTAGCTGGTGTGTTTACACACTGTGTATAAATCCATCAAGTCAAAGCACACTTGGCCACGAAAAAAATATTTTCTTAAAAACACTAAGAACAGCTGTACACATGTAAAAGCTAAACAGTATAAAAAGCTGGTGTATTTAAATAGTTCAGTACCTTTTCCTTGAGTAATGCCAAGTTGAAGCACAGTCCCAGGTGTAAACTGTCAGCACACTGCCATGAAAGTTCAAAGGAAGTGACTGAAAAGGCATCCACATTGAGTCAAACAGTCAAAATAGCCACATGGTAGCAAATTCAAAAAGGCAAGTTGCTTTTAAGAAGTTAGTCCAGCAAAGGTGCTTCTTTAAGTTGTAGAACTTCTTTCACGTTGTAAAAACCAACAGGTAGATGAAACCAAACAGAAAAAAGCACTTGTACACTTGAAGTTCTTCCAGCAAAATCGCTGGAGAAAAGAAAAGTCTATTTCTTACCCCAAGTGTAAACTGTCAGCACACTCTCATGAAAGTTCCAATGGAGTGACTGAAAAAGCATCCACATTGAGTCAAACAGTCAAACCAGCCACATGGTAGCAAATTCAAAGAGGCAAGTTGCTTTTCAAAAGTTAGTCCAGAAAAGGTGCTTCTTTAAATTGTAGACCTTCTTACACATTGTAGAAACCAACAAGTAGATGAAACCAAACAGAAGAAAGTACTTGTAAAGCGCTTTTCGTTCACTTCAATAACTGAACTTCCTCAGACAAGTTTTTAGTGATTTGTCATAGTTTAAAAAGAGCTCCTTTTGGTTAATTAACCTATCAGAGCTGGCAATTATTTAATGCACCCAGTAAGTTAAAAGTTATAATACATAAAATTCATAACAGTATCTCAAATATTAAAGGCTGTATCCTTAGGTTACACTAGACCATGTTAATGTGAATCAGAAATTAATATACAAAGTTGTATTCCCACCAATAGTACCCAACATTCATTCTCTGTCTTTGTTTAGTGGTACCTGTAAGACAAAGTTCAGGTTACAAAACCTATTATAGTATGAAATGCAAAATCCCAAAGTTGTGTGAAAAATCCATTGTAAAAAACAGTCTTATTGGAATCTGCAAAACTAAACACAAGTAGAATAGTTTAACTTGTGTGTACATATTTACACTCAACTTTATTTACTAATATGAATGGGAAAACTGTACTCTCAGTGTTCAGTCCCTTTGTTATCATATAGTGAGTAATTAATTTAAGCTCCAAAAGTAAACATGTATATAAATGTGCCCCATTATCTGTATAAACTTTTAATTTTTAGTATACAAGCTATACTGCAACTGTCATTTAAGCCAGGTTCCTGGTGCGCATTCAACCTAAGTTGCCAGTTTAATTCACTTTTTTCTAACAAAAGTTTTATTAAGCATACATCAGTTCCATTTTTGTTCCCTATAGTACTTGCAACTTGTGAAATAATTCTGAATTTAAAGAAGTGGCCTGCGCTTCGTTCACAGTGTTGTGCTAGTGCATTATTAGTGTTCTTTTTACTAATGGCGTATATGTGTTCATATATCCGGTCCCGCAACCTATGGTCGGTTTTGCCCACATAGAATGCTTGACAACATTGGCATTCTGCAAGGTAGACCATACTTTTAGTGTTACAGTTGTATGTACCCCTAGTGAAAAATGTCTCACTCCTGATTTTAAAATCGTTCCCAGTAACTATGTACTTGCATTGGTTACAGCTACCACACCTACGTGTGCCTCTGGGTCCTTTGTTATTGTAGTCATAATTCCTTTTTTCCAAAAGCTGTTTAATATTTTTTATTTTTTATTCTGAACATATGCTAATCTACCTTGTTAGCCACATCCCGGCAACACACCCATCACAGCATACACAGTACATGTGTACTACAACACCTACTACAGACGTCTGCTGACAGCGGTTGTTAACATCATGACACCCGTGCAGATGGACAATGCACATACAAATGCTGACACATACCCCAGTGCACTTAATTAGCATGTACACAACTGCATGGATCATGCTATTCCACACAGAGCCATGATGTTACACACCAGATAACAGACGCCACTCTGGTGGTCAAGTTCCACGGACATATGATGTACAACAACAGGTGTAGGCTGCTGCACAGTGGTGTACATTCCCATGTGTGGGGTGGCTCACTGGTCAGCCGTGGTGGGGCCACAGGGTCCCTCATCACATACTCCAAGACTAGCTACGTAAACATGACTGCCACACATTCTGGGGTGTACCACCAGGCATTATGGTGGTATGTCAGTATTCGATGGCAACACCCACATCTGCTGTCACATACAACAGTCACTCAGGAACATTGCAGACCCAGGTATTGTTGGCAACATGCTGGAGGATGGATTCAATGCTGACAGTACACCCTCTCACTCACTACAGGGCCGCAATCCATACATGAACATTGCGGTGTCCCTGTGTTCACACCTATACAGTACTGACCTATACTCTATATGTCCTGGGACACTGGCCCCATGTCACCTTCCAACGTCCCAGGCTGTGATGTCCACCAACCTCTGAATTACATGTCTCCCCACTAGGCCACCATATTCAGTAATAGCCTTGTTTCAGACATTGTTGACCCTGAATGGCACACAGCAGCATTTATCACACTACACACAGGTGGCACCACATTGCATGAGTGGGACTATAGTCCTACACACCTGACTGGACTGTTCTGCATGGCTATGGGGCACATCATCAAGGACGTCATTCTCAGAGACATTGTTGGGCTCCCGTCCTCTGCTGCCACCCGGGTTGGGCTTGTTAAGGCCAGAGCATGGCCCCTACACATGGTGGACTCCTTTCATACAGTTACCAGGGCAGTTGCTGATGGTACGGGAGTCCACACATCCTACATTGTCCTCTCATTGCCTTTCAGCACCATTCCCCATTCTAGTATTGACAACATACACATCTACCTGCACATCGTACCCTGTGTCTCAGGATGTTATGCTATGTGGCTCATGGACAGGACACACAGTGAGGCCAGCATACCATAGTACCTACTACATGTCAGGTACATTTGGCATACCACGGTCCTCAGTCATAGGGCCCCTCATGTTCAGTATATGCTTCCCTGCAGAACAGGCTGGCACAGGGGACTTTCCCTGCCTAGCTTTCAAACCCCTACATACCAAGCGCCATGATTGCTCCACCAGCTGATACTGACTCCAACCATACGGGTGTCGCTGTGACAGATACATAATATGACTATCATGGCATCAAGCTGCATGACACAAGGTGCATGCACATCACCTTTGCATTACACCATTCACTATCACATGGATGGTAGTCCCCTACATACATATCACATTGTACATGTTTGCAGTACACACATATGTCGCACCCACTCCTGTGGTTACCGTATTGTCACTGTGGCGTGGATATCCTCCTATGTGGCCACACCTATCTGTACTGGGTGTGTAACTGGTACATAGGCACCCATAGTACCTCTGAACTCAAGACATCTACACACATTCAAGGGTACACCACCCCGTTTAGGGTGTACCTTACACAACAGCTACAGCTTTACATGCCACAACATTAACACGCCATGACGTTTACTGAGCTCCGACAGTTTAAATATGCGGCTGCACTACGGACACCACATCTGTACACATTTGCATACTACATACTCAGGAGTGACCTCTGCTGATCAGACAGGGCCCATGTCCACAACATTATTGATGGATATACTCCTCATACGCAACATAAGCAGAGGCCACTGTCAGCAACATGCTCATGGATATATGCACACACGCCACAATGAGTGGGATGTGCTTCTGGGTTACATTCCCAAACCGGACACTCACCATGCTGTGGAACATAAGTCCTATGTACATCACGCAGGGACACTCTGTAGCACTGTTCATGTGATACCTCCCTTGGTGGTTGGGAGACACATGTAGGCCTGGGATCACTGCAGTGGCTGTACTGTGCAGTGGTGCAGGTGACACCTGGCTCTGCTCTTCACAGGACACTACCCTGGAGAGGTGCCACTAGTGTGAACACTGTAGTTGTGCTTACACATGGCATTGCCAGACTGCATAGTACCCCACTATGCACCTCTGCAGCTATTACATGTACTTTGTGCATGGTTACTTGGTAGCCCTTCCATTTAGATTAGCTATCATGCTATTACTATGTCCCATACCTACAGGCCATATGTATCCTGTTATTGTACATACCAATAGACAATACCTGTGGTATGCATAATATGCCTGTTATGCTGTGTAGAATATCTGTCATATCTACCTATAATACTATACATTACACATATTTCACATAGTATCCCATAATGCAAAGCATACTTGCTCAGTGGGACCACCTTACATATGTCATTAACATTATATGCCCATACACATGCATACTGTGACAGTATATCAACATATACTATCCCCTGCTATGGCACGTCCTTGTTGGACATACCCTACCACTGACGGCGGGTTGTATGGCATTGTTCTGTTTAATGGCCTCATGTAGCATCCCTTGTGGTGTCGGTGCTGTGTACCTTGTGTCCCACTGCTGGACGCACAGATTCTACAAGCGTTAGTATGCTCAGCAAGACATCACTACATAAATACCTTTCCCCACTTTATGCATTGCAGACACGTTTAATTAATGCAAACCAGGCTATACATACAGTAAAACTAATTAATACAGATCAGGCTATACATAACCTTACATATCGGGCGTTCTACATACCTTGTTGTCATTATGGCGTTTCATTTCTATCTCTCTCACAGTGTTTCAACTGTTATTCGGTATGAGCATATGGTTTGAATGTCTGGCAAGTCATCCTTATATACTTCGATACCTAAAACATGTGGATTCTTCCCACCAATTGGTGTTCCTGAGTGACTAATTACTTGCATATCAGCTGTGCAGCTACTCCATTCACCAATTACGCGGCGACAGTGGGGTATAATTGGATTCTCCACTTGGGCGTTGCCTATTTGCCCTACCTTCGGGAGACGGTCTGTATTGTGTTTTGTTATGCGTAACTGCAACTGCTATGCATGGAGACAAGTATAGTTTGGATTCATGTCCCCCGTGGATTGTGTGTGACAGGTAGAGTATTTGGTTCAACATGTGGGTGTACCTGTCATCCCGACGTTTGTTCCATTATACAACACCTGCAATTTTGCATGTCGCCTTTAATTGTGTCTCTCACACGGTATGTTGTGGGTTCTGCAGATGTAATTGACTGACTGGATGTTTGTGCTGCTATTACAGTTTGTATTGCTTTAATTTCTAGTGTGGGGGATATCGGTGGTTGTATGTAACATATACGGTTTGTGGACCTTGCATTTCTACATAATCCGTATATATGTGTGGGGGCTCCGTCCCTAATTAGAGAGCTAACAGTTAGTAGACTTATGTTACGGGATTGTACATTGGGCCGTTGTTAATTGGTTTCTATATCATCTGCAGGTGAGCTTGCTACTTGTATACCTCCGTAATTGCAGCGATATATCAGGGGATATGTGTAAGTGACAGCTATCCCTTGTATTTCTGTCCCAGATATTTGCAGTCATTGTGGTTGTGTTGTTAAAAGAGCCTGTTTGCCATGGGTTGCCACCTTTTCATATGGTCATTGTTGGACACTTGCGGGACACAAAGCGATGTTTACAGGCCAACACGTAGCCACGGTCAGTACACAGATAGCACATACTTTTATCCTCACTATATACCTATTGTTGTGTGACTTTGGCTACTTATCATATTGCATGTAACATTTAAGTTTCTTACATACAGGCATAACTATTAAATACGACTGTTACATTATATATGGGACATATTTATGTCCTACCATCTCAGACATTTGCCCTTTGTACTGTTTTATGTCAGGACACACCTGCCCAGGGTGGGGCTGTCCCTCCTACTGTGGTACAGGTAGTAACTGTATGCCTACGGCTAGCTATACCCACACCTAACATACTGATCAGCCTCTGACTTGGCACCAACATACACATGTTGCGGACACACACACACATTACAGTCACACAGAAACACACACACCCTCAACGCACACTTACACAGACTACGGCACTCACAGACACAGTTGAACACAGTACCTACGTGGACCACGACACCGGCAGCGGTGACTAACTGTCCCTTCATATCATCATACTATTACTCGCGGATGTACTGTTCCGGTACTGTGTTCTATCGGTCTTTCAGCCTCGTGGTTACGCATGTCGGTATGTTACACATTCCATGGTTGGCGGTATCCTATTTATTTGTACCTCCAAGATGTTATGAATGTCATTGAACTATCTATTATATTTGCAGATATCGCTGAATCCATCTATATCACCATATATCCCTCTATTGCCCTTTCTATCTGTATTATATATATGCATATGTGTACATATATATATATCTATATCTATATATATATATATATATATATATATATATATATATATATATATATCTGGCGGGGAACGTGAGAGGCACACAGCACCACCATATGCTGTAAGACTCATGTACTGTTCAGGTGTTGGCATTCTGTGTTCCACTGGCTGTTGTGTTTACAATGTTTGAGGGCTGCCTATGTAGGAGTCACACATTGGGCCACCTATACATTACAATTTACAGGTAGTCATGTTTGTGTGCCATCCATTTTACTGTGTGTGCAGGTGGAGAGGTGTCAGTCCGTAGGGGCCTACACGTTCAGAGTATGTGCTATACGTTCCCTCTTTGCCAAGGCGTAGGCATATTGGGCATGCCTCCGTCTGCCTACTAGGGCTGGCACAGTGTGTTCATGGTCTGAATCCCTCTGTGCCTGTACTGGCCTTGGCAATTGCAGTGGGCTATGAGGGCCTTCACCATTTTGTCCCTGCTGCAGCTGCTTCCGCAGGATCATATTATGTAGCATGGCACATACTATGACGATGTGGGCACATGTGCCTGGAGAGTACTGCAAGGCTCAACCAGATGTATCCAAGCACCGGAACCGTGATTTCAGCATCCCGAACACACACTCTATGATGATTCTGGTTTGTGCGTGTGCCTCATTATGGCGTTCTTGCATGGGTGTGTGTGCATTTCTGATGGGAGTCATCATCCATGGCTCCAGTGCATAGCCAGCATCCCCCACGAGATGGCCATGTGGGATGTCCCCCCTGACAAATACCTGATACAGCTGTGAGGCATGCCAGATATGGAAGTCATGGTAGCTTCCAGGGCTGCCAGCACACACATCCATGATAATGCCCTGGGCATTGCACACGACCTGGCAGTTGATGGAGTGGAATCCCTTGCAGTTTATGTAGCGCCTACCCTGCTCACCGGGTGGTGACTTGATTTGTATGTGCGCAGTCTATCGCCCCCAGTCCCTCCGGGTATTGTGCCACATGGTGGAAGTGGCGATATTGCTGGCCAACTCCTCCTGAGTTCTGGGGAAGTATATCTGCTCATTGGCATGTGGTAACATGGCATCCAGGAACTGGTGTAGTACCCTGGATGCTGATGCCTGTGAGATACCCATTATATCTCCAGTTGGCCTTTGAAAGGTACCTGTGGCCAGTATTCACAGGCTTACACATACCTTCGTGTCCACTGGTATGGGTTCCCCTCTGTTGTTTCTGGTTCTCAGGCGTGGCCGGCACAGCTCCACTATTTGCTGTAAGATGTCCCTGTCCACCCTGTAACGCTCTACTATCTCCAGGTCATATAGCCCCTGGTAGGTTACCCTTGGTCTGAACACTCTCCTTCTCCTCTGAGGCCTGCGGTGGTTGTCGGCATCATCCTCCACAACACCGTCAGTCTCTAACACATGCTGATGAATCACAGCTATGGAAGCTCCCAGCATGTACATTTTAAAAGTTTCCCGTGTGTTTACACCTATTGTGCGGTGTTTGGGAATACACAGGTGTGTGTTGGGTGCTTTCACACTTTATACTATTGTGCTGTGAACACCGATGATGTCATAGGGTGTGTATGTACGTTCGTAGCTACAGGTTATGTTATGTGTTTTACTGCCGGAACTACTATTGTGGTGCCTTTGGTGTTGAATTACATTTGCCTGCCGTGGATTACCTCTTGACCTTCCCTTTACATTTCTGCACATTGCACCTACCATTTTCTGGTGTGCATCCTGCAGCCTACTTTCATTTGTACTTTCCTGGACCTGGCATATCTTGCGTTATGTGTGCTACTGCCAGTCTGCTGTCGGTTTGCTTTGCTCTGCTGTGTCAGGTCTCCTATCTTTGCAATCCAATACCTCCCCTCCTTTCTTTGCATTCACATGCCTCCCCTATCCTGTTTTGCAGGTTTCTGCAAGCGGACTTGTCAGCTGCCGTCGATTGGCCTTCGTGGGTTGATTGGTGTTGATTGCTCATTAGTACTCCAATTACCCTACTTCCGCATTTCCTTCTTTTCTTCCCCTGACCTTCCTATTTCTGCTATTGTTTGCGGCACATGCATCCGATTACTGGGTTTCGGGCACGTTTTCATCCTCATACACATGCGCTTTTGGCCACCATGTGTGCTCTCAGCTAAACGATTCCTCCCCACCCCTATCCTGCAGCTTTGCTTAGCAACAGACAGGCCAGATTTGCAATGCTCCATTGTGCTTAGTGCTACGGTGGCACACCCCTCTGCTGATGTCATGTATCTCCTCTGAGCCACTCCTCGGTGTTATACCGCTGCGCCGTATGGTACAACCTTCCTCCGGTGGGACATTTGCGATTCAGTATTATCTGCCTCATTTGCATGGCATTGACTACTAATTCATAGTTACCGCGCCAAACACTATCACAAGCCCTTAGCAACCCTTGCACCTTGGTTGTGGTGTTCCATGCATACCATTGTGTATTATGCTGTAAACCTGATTTCTATTACCTTGCGATTTTATGACATTTTTATATCATTTTTTTATGTTACAGCTTCCGCACACATGCCCTGCAGTTCTGCTGTGCGTTACTGTGGACATGACATTAAATGTTGTTATTTACGTGTTGTGCATCTTTTCTTATGCCATTGGCTGTGTATTTCACCATTGGCATATGTTAACGTTGTGATACCTGGGTCTGGCCCTCTTCCATAGCTCCGATGTTCTGTTTGGGAAAATGTAAACCGTGTTTTTTGGTTTACATTTCCGTGGGCTTACGCTACACCTACACCACTTCATGAATCGCTATATGCCTTCATTTGCATGGTGCGACACTGCACATGGGGTGATTTGCATACCTACGCCGGGGGCTGCGCAGATCTGGCGTACGCCGGTAGTGCACGTGGAATTGGATCGTACCTGAATCACTCGGCGGCCATATTTGGCGTTATACCGCCTACGCTGTGCATGCGCCTGGTGCAAGCTTCATGAATCCCGGGGGATAACTATATATTTGCCTAGTTTCTTACTTTGTATTTATGTAATTTGTTCTTGCTCATGTATGTGCTGTTGTACATTTATTGTTGCCATTAGGTCTGATCCTATGTTTAGGATAGTTCATTTACCTGGTTAACAAACTAAATAAATAAATAAATAAGAGCAAAGCTCTGCTGCTTTGTTTAAAGGGCAACAGTAAGAAGTTTAACTATGTCCTTTTAGAGTTTTAGGAACAAAGAACAACAGGCAAACATAATAGTAATGCAAGGTATGCAAGTTTGGCTTTTGTGTTTATTAAACACATGCTGTTGATATAATCTGTGTAGTGACAACATTTATTTTCAGGATATTCAAGTTTTGTTGTTTTTAGGACAACAATGTGAACAGTTGTCTTGGAATCCTTTCATTCTTTAAGCAGTACCATACAAATATGGTGCTTGGCAACAGTAGAGGTAATTATTCATGATAAATAAGGCAGTTAAAGTTATGGTAGGAGCAAGATGAATTCTGGTTAATGCAGATCTGCAACACGTTCATTAAATAAAGAAAATGACAGAGTAGGTGAGCAAAAAATAAAGTAAAAAATAAAGATGTATTGTATCTGTTAAATGCCAGTTCTGGATGGGCCAAAGGAAGAAGCTACTTCCAAATGTCTGAATAAAAGTCTGCATTTTTATGGCAACCACCTTATCATATCTGTATATTCTTAACACCAGCAAGTATGAAATTCTTTTTACTGTTTTAGTGCATCTTCCATCTGTTGCTAAATCTGTAGGGAATCAGTAGCCATTTTTGCATGCAAATGTTCATGCAGAAGTGATTGGTGGAGCTGCTACAGTGCCACATACTGAACTTGAATTACTTGACTGCTGTGGGTGAACTAGGAGCCTGTAGCAAGGGCAGGTGACAAGCCATATAGGCTGCTTTTTTCTTTCAAATAAATATGTATAATTTTGTGAGGAGCTCAGCCCCATTTTTTTCTGAATGGTGGTCTGACCATGTTTTCTGGTAACCATACCGTCTAATATGTATGGTCTAGAAAAATGTCATAGCTATATATGTAATATAGCAAAACTGAAGACGTAGATTCTACAAGTAGCCCCAACCATATAATCTCTGATTGTCTTTACAGAAGCCTATTTTTGCACTGAAATACCAATGATAATGTTTTATTCTGAACTGGCAATGGATTCCATTCATTAGCAAGACCATGGCTCTTGGTTCCATATTGCCTGACATATATGGTCTAGATAAATGCCTTGGTTGCATGGGTAATACAGTAAGGCAAAAGCTTTAGTTTATTCACTGAGGCACAAGCAGAAAGTCTTCAACTGTGCATATGGGAACCTGTCTTTTCACTTAAGCAGAACAGGATATTAATCTGCCAAATAATTCCGTAATTTTGAGTTGCTGTAGGAAAATGCAATATTGGTGGCTTACAATGAGTCCTGTATAAGGTTATGGCTAGATCAGTGACAGTAGAACTACTGAGTCATCAGGTATATAGTTTCAACTTTAGTAGAGTCCTGTTTATTTTGTAAGATATTGTAGACAAAGCAAAAAGAGGCTGATATTACCATTAGAGAGGTTGGTGACATTTTTTCTTGTGTAAACATGACAGATTGATATTCATCTGTTGGAAAATATACCATAAAAATAAGTTTAATTTATTATAACATGTAAGATGCTTGTAATAAAATGGACCAGAAGTTGAAGTAGAAACCATGATTAAAAAAAAAAAAAGCAAGCTCTGACATTTTAACTGAAAGCTGCCATGCACCTTCCACACCAATGCCACTTGTATGTTCAAAGTTTGAGCTCTCTGTACCTCACGGCAGGAAGAGATAATTACCACAGATTCTGACTGTATCCCCTCCATTTGCCCGAATAGTTTACTTTTTTGAATGACTGCAATTTCATCTGCTAGAATTTCAACCTGCATTCAGCAAGAGTTATAGTTCCTGGACCATACAAAGACAGCATTAGTCCCATAACTAGGACTCCTGGCTTTTGGAGTAAGCAAATGTATGACTCTGTTAGAGCATCCATGATAATTCTGTCCAAGGGTAAGGGAGATGTGGAAGACCTTCTAATTATCAACTAATTTCACTGTGAAGTTTTGATGCTAAACTTTTTACAAGTATTTACTGTCACATTGGAGATGGTACTACTGGGTACTACAGAACAGGAGCAGTCTGAAGTTGTGAAGGGAAGTTTGGCAAAGGACCATTAGAAAACACAAATTTCACAGAATTGGCAGGTCAGGTGTACAAGGAGACTAGTGGATTTTATACTAACAGACTTCTAAAAAGCCTTTGAAAGTGTTAATTTGGACTTTATGGTAAAAAGTGCTAGAAGAGCAGTGATGCAGCATTAGCATTGTCACCTCACAGCAAGAGGTTCACCGGTTCGATTCTTGGCTGTGGTGCCTTCTGTGTAGAGTCTGCCTGTCTTCCCTGCATTAGTGTGAGTTTCCTCTGGGTGCTCTGGTTTCCTCCCATGTCACAAAAACATATGTCTGGAACATTTCTCTGGGCCTTCACTGAAAATTGTCTTTGTTCCAAGTTGGACTTTCCCAGTAAACAAATGTTAAATAAGTAAATAAAATAATAATAAGAGGGTGGGAGGGAAGGGAGGTGGCTGATTGATGTGAAGGCACTGAAAATGATGTTGGGTGAGAATACTGGGGAATGGAGATAGCTGGGAAAGGTGAGGTTAGGGAGTGGGAAAAGCAGGGATGTATGTTATCCATAGGGTTATTTCTGATGATAATTGAAGGACTATTACAAAGGATTTGTAAACATTTATGTAAAGAAGGATCTGGAAACATTTAGGGAAGAACAGTATGGAAAGGAGTGTATTTGTTTGCCAGTGATCATCTGCTACTGTTAGACAATATGGAGGACCATTTGCTGGTGTGTCTAATACTGTAGAGGTCTTGTATAGGAATCATAGCTCTGTTTCCATCCATAGACATCTGTAATGTTAATGTCAGAACAGGGGAAGGAGGGGAAATAGGTTTACCATGGGCTGGTTGGAGAAATATTTGGGGCTGAAGGATATCAAGGGTGTTGAAGAAATGATGGAGAGGAATTGGAGAAGACTGACGAAGGATAGATAGAGGGGAAGGAGGGGTAGTGTTGCAGAAGAGTAGATGAGGGGAGCGAAGGAATGTTTGATTTTTATTCAATGTCAGTGTGGTAAATATTACATAGAGAATTAGAGGAAGTGAACTGGGAAATCTTAGGTGGGAGAGCTGGAAGGAAGGAAGGAAAGGTGGAAATATGTAAAAAATGTAAGAAAACCGTAGGGTATAAGAGTATGTATAGGGAGGGAGTGAGGGGATGATTAAAGCATATATGGAATGAATGGTGGATAGAGTGGATGTTGTGAATTTAACTTTGGAATATAAGAGGAGATGATACCCAGTGAAGTAGGTGTGGTTGTATGAGATTAGAAGAGGACATGGGCTAGGAGAATTACTGACTTATGAAAGGATGTCATGGAGGTTGGATTTTAAAGAAATAAAGGAAATATTTTTTGTGCTGGTTGTGGGGGAAGATGGTCTATAAGAGAGTGCTACAGTTTAAGAGGATGTTAAGGGAGATAAATGGAAGACAGTTTACAGAGAGATGAGAGAAAGATTGAGGGAGAAGAATTTAACTGATTAAGGGTAAGCAGGGGGAAGGACAGGGTACAGCTATTAAGGGTTTTTTAACATTTGCTCAAAGTGGTTAGGAGTAAGGATAGGTGAAAAAAGTGATCTCTGTGGTTGAAGGAAGAAATGCTGCAAGAGGGTTGGGAGAGAGGCTGATGAAGGCATTAGAACCAGTGGGAGATATTCACTGAAGACTTCTACATAGGTGGTATAAGACATCTTTAAGACTGAAGAATGAGCAGTAATGCCCGGAGGCAAAATACTGGAGGTGTGGGGAGATATATGATGACTGGCTGCATATGTGGTCATACTTGGTGGTGAAGATGGTGTGGACACAGATGGTAGACATTTGGGGAGGGATTTACCAAAGTAGGAGCAGAAGCATTGGCTGTTTTTCTTGTTTGGAGTGGAGCTGAATGGAGACGTATGGGAAAAAAAAGAGAAAATGACTACAGCTCATTGCAGGAGGGTGATGAAGAAAGGAAGATGATTGTGAGGTATGAAAAAAGAAAGGGGTTGAAGAAATTATGTAACTGTTGTACAAAGATTGAGCCAAGTAGGTGGGGCAATGCAGTAAAGAAAGTAAACTGATATGTCTTAAATAGAATTTGGGAATTGGAGGGATGGAACAGGGTGCTCTGCAAAACCAAGTAAAGGTAATGGTGATAGTATAAGGGCTTTGAGGTAAGGAATGGAAACATTTCATGCCAGTGGATGTCTGGGATGCAGTTATAGAGGGGTATAAACTGACATTCTACAGCACTAGGAAGGAAGGCTGTCACACAGTTAGGAGGGAGGGAGGAGGGACATGATTAATAGTGTTGCACTGTGAATATGCTTGGAAGATATAAATTATAGGGTCTTGTTTTGCCTGATTATTCACATTTATTAGAAGTTTGCATTGTTTATGACAATTGTGTTTTCTATTTGTAAAACATGAAAATGTAAGTTAAAAGATATACACACAGCTATAAAATTAGTCCAAGATTTCAGTTCTTTACTTCTGAAACTATCATTGCTAAATTTTACTTTCCTCAAGAAATATGCTATAGAAGTGCAAACAAAAGCCACTAGTTGCTCTTAGAGCCAAACAATGTTTCTTTCTGTTCTTCCTGACCCATGGATACTGCAGACTACAACCTCTGGTGTCAGAGATATATAACTACACTCTCAGCCAACTTATCAAGTACAACACTATATAACTGCCTGCATGGGATCTAAAACCTCTCACACTTGTGCATCATGCAATTACAACTAAAGTGCAACAATATTTGTTCTATAATTGACTAAATAACAGTCAATGTAGGTTCTCTGACAGGACAGAGCATGGAAGTGGATGACATGATGGTATGGAGGAGGCTGGACATCCTATGTATCCAAGAGACAAGATGGAAGGGGAGAGCAGCAAAGCCACTTGATGGGGGATCTAGAGCCTACTACTCTGGAGGAAGACAGGCAATAAATGGTGTCAGAATTGTGTGAGAGAGAGAGACTTCAGGAGGCAGTAAGGGATGTCATCAGAATTAGTGACAGACTCATGGCATTCAGACTCCAATGAAATGATACTGCAGTATTCATAATCTCAGCGTATGTCGCAGAGTAGTGTTATGAAATACAGGAAAAGAGTGCATTCAGACAGCAGCTGCAAGACCTAATAGATAAAGCAGGACAACATGAATTTGTGTTGATAATGTATGACTTGAATGCACATATTGGGACACACAGAACAGGATATGAAGACTACCTAGATGCACATGGTTGGGGCAACAGGTTTAAAGAAGGAGAGGCCATTCTAGGCTTCTGTCAGGAAAATGGCTTGATAGTAGCCAGCACATGGTTCAGAAAGAGAGACAGTCACAAGATCACGTATACAAGAGTGGGCAATATCCAACACAAGTCGACTTTCTCCTAGTAAGGAAAGGGCACTAGGGTAGAATCAGTGATTGCAAAGTTATTCCCAGAGAAACAGTTGACTCTCAGCATAAACCACTGGTTGCCACAAGAAGCTGCAAGCAGTGATCAGAGAAGGCTCTAAGGTCAACAGAGACCAGGTTGAAGACCTGGAAGTAGACTGGAGAGAATGTAGAACAGTTCAAGGATTTACTCAGGGCTCCAGCACCCCAAGAAGAAAATAATGGAAATAATGTACATAAGAAAATCTGGTGGTGGACTGCAGAAGACCCGGAAATCATCAAAAGAAAGAAGGAATGCAGGAAAAAGTGAGAAATGAAAAGATGAATCAGGTTAGGAAGGAAAACTGATTGGCTAACAAAGAAGTTAAGAAAGGAGTTGCAATAGCAAAGAATAGGACATCAGAGACACTTTTCCAGTTTCTGGAAAGTGACTCAGTAGGTGGCACAAAGAACCTATAACAGGTTGTAAGGCAAAGATAGATAAAGAAGACAGCAGCTAGACACCCTTCATAAGGGATGCCAGCAATACCCTGCTCATCAGTCCACAGGACATCAACGGCAGATGGAAGGAGTACTCTAGCAGCTTCTAAATTAAGAAAATTCCACAGAAGCTGTACTGCCCCAGGCACTGCCTATGATAAGAGAAGAGGAGGAGCCCACCTTAAAAGAATTAAGAATAGCACTAAGGAAAATGAAGGCTGAGAAAGCAGTAGGCTCAGATGAGGTCACAGCAGATAAGATAAAAATTCTGGATGAGAGAGGGGGAGAAATGGCTCCTGAGGGTACTCATAGCAGTGTGGAGTGAAAAGCATATTCTTGATGACTGGAGAATAAGCATACTCATGCCAGTGTACAAGAAGAAAGGGGACATCCACAACTGAGGTCTATACAGAGGTATCAAACTCATGTCACATTGCATGAAAGGTCTGGAGATAGTAACTAATAAATGGATACTCAGAGTTGTAGAAAGTAAGATGGAAGATGTATACAGCTCAGCAAGCTCCTGCCTGGTGCCCTGCAGAGTTCTACAGCAGCAGAGAGACAAAAGAGAGACTTTGGAGTGATTAAGTATCATTTTTCTGCATTTTCTTGCTGCCTTTAGCTAATTCTGCCTAAAATGGCAATTTTCTAGCGTTCCTGTGATTTAAAAAGCTTGTTTGAGCTACATATTGCACTTATTTTACTGCCTGCACTTTAACAAAGTTGTTTTTGTGTTTCAATTACCTGTTTAACTGTTGTAGGCTACACACTCAAGTGTGATAGCCATTTCTGTGCATTTAAAGTGTTTTTTTATTGTATCTGCTTTATTTTCTGAAAAAAAAATATACTTGTTTTCCTGCCTTTCTAAGCTAGTATAGTCCAGTTTTCAGGTTAGTGCTGAATTCAGGGCTGTGTTACAAGTTTTTGTGTGTGCCCATACCTTACTTGGATAGAAGGAAGTTTCTCTGTTCACTGTGAGAGAGGGAGCTATGAGCAGCCTATCTGTCCCTGGAGGAGTGGTTTCAGTCCAGAAATTAGTAGTTTATTGGCCATTGTGGGCTAATCTCTATCTCTTTTATTTCCCTGCTATAAAACCCGCATTTGCATGTTTTTTGTGCTTGTATACAGCTCAGCTAGCTCCTGCCTGGTGCCCTGCAGAGTTCTACAGCAGCAGTGAGACAAAAGAGAGACTTTGGAGTGATTAAGTATCATTTTTCTGCATTTTCTTGCTGCCTTTAACTAATTATGTCTAAAACGCCAATTTTCTAGAGTTTCTGTGATTTAAAAAGCTTGTTTCAGCTACATATTGTACTTATTTTACTGCCTGCACTTTAACAAATTTGTTTTTGTGTTTAAATTACCTGTTTAACTGTTGTAGGCTAGACACTTAAGTGTGATAGCCATTTATGTGCATTTAAAGTGTTTTTTGATTGTATCTGCTTTATTTTCTGAAAAGAAAAAAAAAATACTTGTTTTCCCGCCTTTCTAAGCTAGTATAGTCCAGTTTTCAGATTAGTCCTGAATTCAGGACTGTGTTACAAGTTTCTGTGTTTGCTCATACCTTACTTGGATAGAAGGAAGTTTCTATGTTCACTGTGAGAGAGGGAGCTTTGAACAGCCTATCTGTCCCTGGAGGAGTGGTTTCAGCCCAGAAATTAGTAGTTTATTGGCCATTTTTGGGCTAATTTCTATCTCTTTCATTTCCCTGCTATAAAACCCACATTTGCAAGGTTTTTGTGCTTGTGTACAGTTCAGCAAGCTCCTGCCTGGTGCCCTGCACAGTTCTACAGCAGCAGAGAGACAAAAGAGAGACTTTGGAGTGATTAAGTATCATTTTTCTGCATTTTCTTGCTGCCTTTAGTTAATTCTGCCTAAAACGCCGATTTTTCTAGAGTTTATGTAATTTAAAAAGTTTGTTTCAGCTACATATTGTACTTATTTTACTGCCTGCACTTTAACAAAGTCATTTTGTGTTTAAATTACCTGTTTAACTGGTGTAGGCTACACACTCAAGTGTGATAGCCATTTCTGTGCATTTAAAGTGTTTTTTGATTGTATCTGCTTTATTTTCTGAAAAGAAACAAACCCCCCCCCAAAAAAAAATGTTGTTTTCCCACCTTTCTAAGCTAGTATAGTCCAGTTTTCAGGTTAGTGCTGAATTCAAGGCTGTGTTACAAGTTTCTGTGTTTGCTCATACCTTACTTGGATAGAAGGAAGTTTCTCTGTTCACTGTGAGAGAGTGAGCTTTGAACAGTCTATCTGTCCCTGGAGGAGTGGTTTCTGCCCAGAAATTAGTAGTTTATTGGCCATTTTGGGATAATTTCTATCTCTTTCATTTCCTTGCTATAAAACCCACATTTGCAAGGTTTTGCATGCCGCGCAGTGCCGGTTAGCTATTCCAGGCTCCACTAAGTCTACTCTTCAATTTTTCCCTTGGAACTAGACAAACTTTCAACTTAAGCACTCAAACCATTCACTTCTCATCCTGGCACTTACTCTAAACTCATAGCAAGCACTAATAAACTGTAGTACTAGACCTCCTATACTGTAGAGAAGGACAAGGCTGTCTATTCGACCTTACCAGCGAATCAGTAAAACTATTCATTGTACCTATCCAGGCATGTCCAAAGGGCAGTTTCAGGTGTACTCTCCAGTCCAACTGGTGAATCTGGGCATCTTGAGGCAATGTTACAGTTGCCTCATGTACACAGACAAACCTCTCCTCCTTCCACCAAACACTAATACATGTGAGAGATGCAATTATACAGCCAAACTGGAGGCTAAGCTCTCTCAACCCAAGACTGGACCAGGCAGTCAAGAGGAGAAGGGACTTACTTGCATCACACCACCAGTCTCACATAGACCTATGAAACCAGCACAGGTAAAAAACACACATAAATGCACGAAAACATACTCAGAGGCTCTAAATAAAAATCAGCAAAAGCAACAGAGACCTCCAAAGAAGACATCCAAGCAACCTCCACCCCCCAGCACAAACCATGAAACACATACTTAACAAAACAGTGTGCCACGCAATCACAGCCCTTAAGGCAAAATAACATACCCAACACACTAGTGATAGGTGACTCTATAGTCAGGTACACTGACGTTCCACTCACTAGGCTGAACAAGGAGAAGGTTACTGTTAGCTGCCTGTCGGGTGCCAGGATCTGCCACATAACACAAGCACTCAGGTCACTCCAGAACAAGTACAAATATGACTCTGTCATTGTCCATGTTGGTGTGAACGACCTGAGCTGTACCTCCCTGGACTATGTGAAAAGAGACATGGACAGGCTCTCTGATCATGTAGACCAGGCCGGTATGACCCTGACCCTGAGTAGCATCCTGCCCTCACCAAGAATGATACCACAGTAAAAGAAAATATTATCAATTTCAACAATTGGCTAAGCTTCTGGTGTCATTCAAAGGGGATCCAGTGTCTGTCAGCCTGGGATGACATGCTCGACAAGCCACGCTGCTTCGCTAGAGATGGCTTGCACCTGTCACCCTTATGCTTTCAAATACTGGCCAAGGCACTTGCCACCCCCATAGTGCCTTTTTTTAGGCACAGCTCAAAAGACAAATCCACCACCATAAATAGCACAAGTAACAAACAACTGAGGGTAAAGTATTCAATGCCAGAAGTCTAAACCTCAAAATGCACGCACTCGAGGCACTCCTCAGTATGGAGGAAATCAATATATGTGCAGTAACAGAAACCTGGTTTAAGGCTCCAGAGGTCACCCCAGCACTACCAGGCTACAACTCATACCATACATTTTGGCCACAAAACCCAGACCGAAATACAAAAGGCAGGGGAGTATCCATATTCATCAAAGATACCCACGCCTCCAGGTTAGTGGCACAGCACAATGCTTCAGAGATCATGCACGTGCAACTAACAATGGACAAAACTGCTATTCAAATTCAAGTTTGCCACAGATCACCCACCATGTCCCAGGACCCCCGCTCCACATTCCTGGAAACACTGGGAAACATAAAGGTCCTGCCAAACACCCTGATATTGGGTGATTTCAATTACCCAAACATTTACTGGGAGAACTACTCAAGTACAAACTCCATTGCCCAACATTTCCTTGAATTTATAAACTCAAATGCCCTGGATCAACTGGTCAACACCCCCACCAGAGGTGACAACATATTGGACCTGGACATCACCAATATGGGCGACTGGTGTTCCACACCGGATGTCAACCCCTTGCTGGTTAGATCTGACCATAAACTAATCACTCTGGATATCTACATTCTGCCACCATCCCTGGTCAAAGAAACCACCCTGAAAAACCTTTCAAAAGCAAACTTCATGTTACTTAAGACCGAGGTGGGAAGTTTCAAAGCCCCTATGCTAAAGGATAACGCTGTCCAAGCTACAAAATCCTTTACTAATGCACTCTATGGGCACCTACAAGAATGCATGGATTGTGCTATCCCAAACAAAACCAAGACTCACTCCTCCAAGAAAAGGAAACCAGTCTGATGGACCCCTGCCATAAACAAGCTATACAATAGAAGGAGGAAACTAGTACAGAAAAGAGTAAAATCCCAACAAAGGAAGACATCCCTGATCAGTATAAGCAAGAAACTACATTACCTCATGAAATCATCCAAGGCTAGCTTCGAAAGAAAGATTGCCATGGACTCCAAAGATAACCACAAGGCATTCTTTAGCTATGTCAAGAATCTAAGTGGCAATTCTCAGATCTGCTCAGAGTTAGTGCAGAATGGCACAAAATACACTGAACCAAATGATATAGCCAACATCCTGTCAGACAGGTTCAGTGCAAACTTCACCCTCCTCTCACCCCCAAAAGGGCTCATAACTATACCAGAAAAATGTAGTGCTCCTGAAATCACAGACACTCAGGTTAAAACAGCCCTCTCTAAAGCCAAAACCACAGCATCAATGGGACCGGGCGGTGTCCCAGGCTGCATCCTACACTAGCTCAAAGATGAACTAACCCCTCACCTAAACACATTGTTTAAACTCAGCCTCTCCACAGGCTATGTGCCCACAGAGTGGCGCACAGCAATGGTTATTCCACTCCACAAAGGTGGAGCCACAACGGACCCAGGAAACTATCGCCCTATAAGCCTGACTAGCATGGTCTGCAAAGCTATGGAGTGCATCATCATGGATCTCATTAACAGAGACATTGGAAACCTCCAAACACTGGACCCTACCCAGTTCAGCTTTGTTAAGGGCAGATCATGCCTTCTAAACCTGGTGGACTTCTTTGAGACAGTTACCAAGGCTATAGACAAGGGAAAGGTGGTCCACACAGCCTACCTAAACCTCGCAAAGGCCTTGGACACTATTCCCCACTCAGGTATTATAGACAAGCTCACCAGCCTGAACATAAATCCCTACGTCACAAGATGGGTTGCCAACTGGCTCATGTACATTACCCACATGGTAAGAGTTGCGGGAGCTAGGTCTGACTCTAAACCGGTTACTAGTGGGGTTCCCCAGGGCTCAGTCCTAGGACCCCTCCTGTTCGACATATACTTCTCAGAGGTACAGGCAAGCACAGGAGGACTATGGCTGACCAAGTTTGCAGACAACTGCAAACTAGGGGCTATAATTGACTCTCCGGCTGACACAGACATCCTCCAAAAGGGTCTCACTGAGACAGATACCTGGTGTCAAAACCATGGCCTCAAGCTAAATGCCAAAAAGTGCATAGTCATCCCAAGTCATCCCCTTTGGAAAAAACAAAGTACCCACAAACCACCACATAGGTGGTAGCCCCCTAAATACAGAAGATGTAATAAAGGATCTGGGGACCCAAGTAGATAGTAACCTCTCCTTTGATAATCACATTGCCAAAGTGGTTAGAAAATCCTTCTATGTGGCCCACCTAATCACAAAAGTGTTTGCATTCAGATCAAAAGAGGTCATTGTGCCCCTTTATGCATCACTCATCAGACTCATCATAGAGAACAATGCCCCATTTGGGATGTACCTTACAAGACACCTGCAACAACTGGAAAGACCACAGAAGTACCTCACCAAGAGGATCACTGGCCTCAAGCAGATGCCCTGTGCAGCTCAACTGAAGAAACTCCAGCTGTACTTGGTTGCATACTGCCTACTCAGAGGTGATCTCTGCCTGACATACAAGGCCATGTCCAACCCAGAATTGATGGACATGCTCCACCTAAAGAAAACCATATCCGCTCAAGCCACATGCTCCAGGGATCTAAACCTCAACACAACAATAAATAGGATATGCTGGGGGGATAGAGTCCTGTCCCAGAGACTTCCCATGCTCTGGAACAAGATTCCAATCTACATTAGGCAGAGCTCCTCACTAACCCTCTTCAAGAGAAACCTTGATGAGTGGATGGGAAACAGAAAGTTTACCCAGGGATCACTTCAATGGCTCTGCTGGACAGAGGCACAGGGAACTAATCTAAGGGGACAGCGAAAGCCAACACATTCCGGCTAGGTTTATAAATGTCTTCGGGCAGATAGCCTAGTACCTACCTATGAACCTATGAATCTATGAGCAGGTCAGATTCAAATCAGGATGCAGCACAATTGACCCAATGTTTGCAGTGAGACAGATAGTTGCGAAGAAGCTAGAGATGAGGAAAGAGTCCAACTCTGCATTCCTAGACTCGGAGAAAGCATATGACAAGTTCCCAAGAAAGCTGATATGGGCAGTATTGTGCTGATTCAGAGCCCCAGAAACATTTGGTAGAATTAATGCAGGCTATGTGCAAGGACCCAATGACTGAAGTACAAACACTGTTCAGTCTCACAAAGGGGGTTCCCAGTGGGAGTGGGTGTATATCAGGGTTCAGATCTGAGCCCACTGCTGTTCATACTAGAGATGGACTACATTAGCAAACAGGTTGGAGGGGACAGATCAACAAAGTTGCTGTATGCAGATGATGTGGCATTACAGGCAGACTCTGAGGAAAACTGTCAGCAAAGGATAGGGGAATGGAATGCAAAACTGAAGGGACATGGGATGAAACTAAGTACAGGTAAGACAAAGGTAAGGCAGCAAGTTGGGGTAATCAAAAGAAGCTGAAAATTAACATAGAAGGGAAGGTACTGGAACAGTTTAATATCTTTAAGTATCTGGGGGGTTGACGAGAAGGGAAGTCTGATTGAAGATGTCAAAGTTAGAACCAGAGGGGCTGCAGCCAACTGGCATAGAGTGTCAGGTGTAGTGTATGACAGAAGAATGCCAAAGAAACTGAAAAGTGAGGTGTATAAAACAGTGATGCAACCAGTACTACTGTATAGTACAAAAACCTGGGTAGTAAAGGCAGAGCAGATGAGGAAGCTAGAGGTGATGGAAATTAAGTGCCTGAGAAGGATGGTAAGATGCACACTGTGGGACAGATGAAGAAATGAGGACATAAGAGCAGAAGCTGCAATTGCAGAAAAGAACAAAGAGAGCAGATTATGCTGGTTTGGGCATATGTGCAGAAAAGCAGAAGACAATCTAGTGAAGAATATCTGGAACAGTCAGAAAGAAGATAAGAGGAAATGAGGGTGTCCAACAAAGAAGGAGATGGATTGTGTGAGAGAAGATCTGCAACAGTCAGGCATGAGTGTCAAAGAAGGCATGAGTGTAGCATTGAATCAAGACAGATGGTGACAGTTAATGCAACATCCCCAACCCCATGTAGAAAATGGAAAAAAGGGGATTGATGATGATTATGATGATCCCCAAAGTCATCACTTGCAGTAAGTTTATTGACTATACATGTCATATATTTGATTGTTTTACACTCCCGCTAAAAATCCAGAATGACTGCTTAAAATGATCAAATGACAACAGTGTCAATCACTTTCATCCAAAGACCCTTGTCTTCAGCAATCAAAGCCGATGTTATTGAATGTACAGTATATACTTCAGATATCAGAATATAATAATTAAAAATAACAATTGGCTAAAGTAATTGTATCCTCTGCCACACACACATAAATATACAGATGTGGCCATCAATTACAGCTACCTGAATGGCTGTGATTTTACATTTTTGTTTGTGAACAAATGAATGACTAAATACATAAATAACAGACATTCATCTTCTCAGCTCACACAACCATGTAGCTCAACATAGGTCAGGCATATTTTTGTTAAGCACAGGAGAAGTTGTGGATAGCAATTAATAAACAGTTGAAGGATTTTACCTGGGTGGGGAAGAAGGCAAGAATTAAGTGGGATAAGATGACCCTTCCAATTGAACAAAGTGGTTTGAGGATTGTATAATTTGAAGGGGATTTACAGAGCTACACAGTTAAGGCTCATAAACATAACATACGTTGAAAGTTATAATTCAAAGTGGAAAGGGATGATGAAACAGGGGAAAACTCAAGAAAAAGGAGAGACTGGGATTTTGGATGCAGATTCCTAAGGAGAATGGCAATAACCATACAGAATACCTCATCTTCTCTTTGTCAATGATGTAAAACTGTATAGCTCATCAAATGAGGAACTGAAAACACAACTGCAAGTAGTCAAAACTTTTTCAGATGATATAATAATGTCATTTGGTCTTGATAAATGTGCAAAAGCAACATTTAAAGCAGTAAAACTGCAGCACCAGGAACGTATCAGTTGGGGACAAAAATATGATATAAAAGAACTTGAGCAAGAGGGAGTGTATAAATATTTGGGAATTGATGAAGGATCAACAATAAAACATGAACAAATGTGAATAAAACTTAGTAAGAAATACTTTAGATGACTTAAATTAATTCTGAAAACAGCATTGATATCTAGAGGCAACATTCAAGCTATAAACCAATTTGCTCTTCCTGCCCTAACTTACAGTTTTGGAGTGACTGACTGCCCCCTAAACGTGTTGGATATATTAGACAGGAAAACAAGAAAGGTGCTTCATGCTCATCAAATGATTTATAAAAATCAGTGCATACCAAGATTATATATTCCCTGTTCTGAAGGAGGTATGGACCTCCTTGAAATTGATTACATGTATAGATCTGCAATCATGGGACTGCACACATATCTGCTGACCTCACAGGACCCAAACATAATGAAAGTTTTGAAACATGAGGATAGAATAAATCTAAGATGACTTCCCTGCTTAATTCAGCAGAAGCATATCGGCATCAAGGAGAAATGAAAATCAAACCATAAGTAGATAAAAATCAGGCAGCAACTGAATGTACCAAAAAATAAAATAAAGGATATAAGGTGAAGGATCAGATGAGAAGGCAAGGAATGTGTAAAATGCACAAATATAATTGTGATGCCCGTGCCCTGGCCCAGTAATCAAGGAGCCTCAATATTCACCACTAACACTAGAGAGGGAGTCTCATATAAGAGGAAAGGATAACAAATACACACAATAAAGTACAATTTACCTTAAGTGCACACAGAGATCACAGTCAGTCTGGGGCTGGTTGCTCCCTTGCTCCCCAGGTTCCCAATAAGGCTCCCCAATGGCACAGCTATAGGGTCCAGATCTCAGCCTATCTGGCAAGCTAAAACCTCCAGTACCCTCTCTGTCCAACCAGCACTTCATGTCCCTGCCCAAGTAGCTGACACACACACACACACACACACACACACACACACACACACACACACACACACACACACACACACACACACACACACATATACATACACAGACACACTTTGAGATAAGTATTTATGCAGCTTCACAGACACTCCTGGGAAAGGCTGACACAGATTCTCCAGCTGTGCCCCTATACCTAGACTATATGGTAGTAATTCCTGCTACCACCAGCTAATAATTATCAGCTACCCAAAGGCCCTTAAAAGGGTGTCCAATTATTACTGTGCAATATTATTATCCAATAGTAGTGTAACTTAAGCAATCAAGGCTTATTGTAAGGGCTTATTACAGGATCACTTATAAGCATGCAATGTACTCTAGAGCTTAATCTATCTCTAGATAAACCAGCCACAGTTGAAAAGGGTTTAAAATATTTAGTAATAAATACTAAAAACACAAGACAATACTACTACACCACAGTGCTATTCAAGAGTTCAGAGATCACACAGAAACTTAAAATAATTCAGTAGTACAGTTCTGACATAACAGAAAAACACTTAGTCTAATCTTTATAGCCCTAGCTATTGCTACAAGAAAACATACTTCAAAAGTAACGTACTTAAGAAAACAGGCAGTGCTGTGGGTTGGATATCAAGACAGAATACTCAATAATCTCTGGTTCTCACTGTTTAAATTGAAACTGCAGTTCAGCTAAACATTACATCATCTTTTACACCTTCCTTGTTCCCAGGCCACACAGAAACTGCATTTACATTTTTTTACACTTAGAGCAATAAAGGACATTCCACGTGTGAATTCTGGTCATTAACTTTAGCCTTAAAACAATAGAAAGAATGTGCTAGCTCAGACAGACTGACTCCAAGCTCTACAGATCAAAGGCTAGATTTGAAATAATTTTAACTTCAAAAGAAAGATTTGAAATGTTTGACTTAGTTTTCCTTACAGCAGATGGCAATGTTGCCACATTGTTTAAACAGCATTTCTTTATATTTAAGACACAAGCCTGTATTTTACATTTATATTTACAAATGCCAAAATTATGTATGAAATTCTATTTGGCTAGGCTAGCAGCCTTCACCCATATCTACCCAATCTTCACAATAGTTGCAAGTGTAGAAAACCTCTGGAAGAACCTCATGTTGATCAGGTGTGAATGCAGGAGTCGTGAGGAGAGGAAAGGCAAATTCAAACCAAAAAATGAAAGGTTAATAATGGTGGTCCAAAATAGTGTGCTACACACACATTGGTTAATAAAGTGTATTGAACATGTGGACGAAACAGACAAATGTTGTTGTTTTAAACCAGAACTGTAAACAGTCACACACCTTGTTGCTTGTTGTGGCATATTAATGGCAGAAGGGCTGTATACTGAAAGATAATTATGTGGCAAGACTGTTGCACTGGGGATTGTGTAAACATTATGGTACTGAAGTAGCTGAAAAAAAACACTGGAAACATGAGTCACAAGGCGTCATAAAAATGATGAAGTCTACATCACATGGAATCACCTATTGCCAACATTTCAAAAGATAGATGTGAGAAAACCAGATACAGTGGTCCATGAAAAGAAGATAAAAGTAGCATTGATCATTGAAATTGCTACACCCAGTGTCTACAGTGTCTTGCATACAGAGAGACACAAAGTCATAAAATATCAGGATTTGTAGGCAGAAATGAGAGCAATGTGGGAGAAGGATACCCAGACAGTTCCAATAGTAAAAGGAGCAACAGGTCTTATATAAAAGAATCTACAATCGTATTTAGATATGTTACCAGTATAAGTAACACCATACAAATTGCAGAAGGAGTCATTACTACGCACATTATGGGTGCTGAGAAGAGTATTTCCGGTTGACATCAAAGACTGAAAAAATACTAATTTCATGAACTTTAATCATACTTTGACTTAGGAAAGGGATCCATTTCTGTCATGGTAATAGAATCCCAAAAGACATGGTGAAATTAAAAAGATAGAAGCAATATTATGTTCATAAGGTAACAAAAAATATTCTAAGAACTACACCAGCATGGGAATGAAGAAAGGAGATTCTGTCAATAGTGATGACTGCAATTAGGGTTAACGAGAATAGGCAAGAGGGGGCTGGACTTTACTGGGGAAAGCTGGCAAAGTAACCAAGGTATTGGGAGCAAATAACTAGAGAGGGAAAGGTAATAGAATGGGAAGATGCCAAGAATACATTTGGACTGCAGGATAGAGATCGCCTTTCTTATTAAGGATTGACATCAGAGTATAGACAAAGAGAAAAGAATTTAGGGATCCTAAGTAATCCCTGTCCCCTTCTCTTTGCCTTTACCCTGATATCAGTGCCTGATAGTTAAGGCGGTCTCTAGCCTGCAGTCCAAATGTCTTCTTAGCCTTATCTCATTCTATTACTGGTCCTTCTCTAGTTATTTGCTACCAATATCTTGATTCCTTCACCAGTTTTTCCTGGGAAATTCAAGACCCTCTTGTCTATTCTTTGTACCCATACTTTCAGTCATCCCTATCAGCAAAATGCCCTTTCTACATTCTTGAATTGGCTTAGGTCTTAGAACACTTTCTTCTGCATTATGAATATAATATTCTGCAGGACTGTTGTCATTCTGCTTAACAATCTGCATCCAAAATACCACTCTTTCCTTACTTTTTGAATTCCCCCCTACTTTACCACCTTCCCTTTCCACTTTGAATTATAACTTTTTGTTTGTGTTATGTACATGAGGCTTAATTGTGTAGCTCTAAAATATTCCTTCAAATCAGGTAACCCTAAACCATCTTGTTTTATTGGAAGTATCAGCTTATCCCACTTAACTCTTGCCCCCCTCTCTGTCCCAGATAAACACTTTCAACTCTTTATTAATTATTGCCCACAACAACTCTGGTTGACAAAAATATGCATGACCTTGTATATAAAACTAAAGGGACTAAAAACATTTCACTGCTTGTATCTTACTATCCATATCCATAAACAAGAGCTTCCAGATTCTCAGTTTTTGTATTATCTTTTATTTAGTCTCCTCCACTTATCCTTAGCTGACATAACAAAAGCCTTTTTAATCCATACTCTTAACTACATCACTTTATCATGTCCCCATAACATATGGGTATTGCCGAACCAACTCATATGAGGGTACATAATTTATGGCTATAGCTTTGGTGTTATCTTCATTAATTTTACATCCTAAAAAGACTTAAAATTGTCTCAAAATGTTCCACAACACTGACATGTCCTTTTCTGGATTTATCAAGTACAAAATAATATCATCTGCAAATATTGCTAACATTTTCTTAATTATCATACCAGTTATATCCTTGACTTTCTGAATCCCTTCTTTTCTTTGTCAATGACTCTAAATATAAAGCAAATAACAAAGGGGAAGGTGGACACATCTGCCTGGTCCTTCTGTTTAGACACAACTTATCACAGAGGAACCTTTCCACTTTAATTCTTGCCTCCAATTGTTCATATATCTTCCTAATTAACCTTATTATTTTATCTGGAAATGTGGGCGGCCAAGGTGGTGCAGTGGTTAACATTCCCACCTCACAGCAAGAGGCTCTCCGGGTCAATCCTCAGCTGGAGTGCCTTCTGTGCGGAGTCTGCATGTCCTCCCTGTGGTCGCATGGATTTCCTCCGGGTGCTCTGGTTTCCTCCCACATCCCAAAGACATGCTGTAGGTGGATTGGACACTCTAAAGTGTCCCTAGGTGTGAGTGCATGCATGTGTGTGCCTTATGTGGAAGGTTGGGCACTGGGCTGGCAACTCAACACAGTAAAACTTCACAGCCAATCATGAGCAGACAGGTGATCCGCTGTGGTGACCCCTAACCGGGAAAAGCTGAAAGAAGAAGAAGAATTGTATCTGGGAATACAAATGCTTTCATTGCCCTACTCATAAAATCCCAGCTTAATCTGCTGCATGCTTCCTCTGCATCAAGACCCACCAACAACAGTGGTATTTTCTTATATTATTTCCCTCTGGATTATCTATCATTGTTCTATTAATGTTGTCAAATGTTTGCCTCCCGTTCACAAAACCACATTATCCACATCTATCAACTGTGACATCTTAACTCAAGAATATTGGAGAAATCTAAACAAATAATGAATGACAAAAGAACAAAATAAAGGAAAAATATTGTTATATATTTAGACAGCTGCTAAACTAACAAGCTTGCTTTATATTAGCATCCTTTTTCTCAAGGCTGTTAAGTCTGAAATTAAAATTTCTGTCATTATTTAGTAATTGCAGTCCTCACTCATTTGCCAGAATACTACAAATTCTACAAGAAATTAGACAAAATATGAGGCAAAAATCGAAGACAGTTGTGTACTTCTGTCTTCTATCCCCTACCTCTATAGTTCTTAACTACTTTGCTCAAGAATTCTGGACAAAGCCTGCAATAAGCCAACTCAGTCACCATATTCCTTTACAGTGTAGAGCCTGTGGTCACCACCTCCAACCCCGATAATACCTTAAGGTCCAACTCCCAGATATTTTCACTGAGAATTTTGTCATTGTATAATAGTCTGTGGTCACTGTATCCTACCGTGATAGTTCAGGATCTCTGCCACAAGGCCCGACTCCCACATGTTTTCACTGAGAACTGTATCATTGTACAATGTAAGCAAATTTAACTTGAAAACCTTGGTGTGTATTAACTTCAACTAGTCAAATACATGCATGTTCTGTGCTGAAGAGTGGCTTTAACATTCCTTCCTCCAAAACAGTCATCCTTACACTCTAAGGACCACTTACTAACTTGACCACTGTCCTTTCTCTTGACTAATAGATTACACTGTACATGCAGCTACTTAGTCTCCTTGGCTGGCTTATTTTTATTTTATTTATTTTTTATTTAACATTTGTTGACTGGGAATGTCCGACTAGGTTCCACAGAGCCTGTTTTCAGTGGAGGCCCAGGGAGAAATGCTCCAGATGCATGTCTTTGGAATGTGGGAGGAAACCGGAGTACCCGGAGGAAACCCACGCGAACACAGGGAGAACATGCAAACTCCACACAGAAGGCACCCCAACCGAGAATCGAACCAGAGAACCTCTTGCTGTGAGGCGACAATGTTAACCGCTGCACTTCTCTGTTAATTGCTTTGTACTGGATATAAACTGAGTACTTTCTGTTATAATTTGATCTGAAGGTAGCAGGGTCACTATAGGAGAATCTATTGCTAAATTCCCCTCACTGTTTCTTTTTCCTTTCAGTCACCATCTTCCTTCTCTATGCAAGTATGTGTCAAATGTTATTACATTTCTATTGTTCTAAGACTGTGTAGAACAATGAATAAACCTTTGACAGTGCATTATATTTTTCATCAATTTATATATGTTGAGACTGTGTCCTTTTAACAAATATGTAATGTTAGTTGCTGGTGTTTTGGTATATATATATATATATATATATATATATATATACATATATATATATATATATATATATATATATATATATATATATATATATATATAAAACACTCCACATATAACAGTACTGGTGAATCCCATTAACTTTTTACTAAGTGATGATTTTATAATTTGCTTATCACTGTAGTTCTGTGTTATAACTTGGTATCTCTCTCTCTCTCTCTCTCTATATATATATATATATATATATATATATATATATATATGTATACACACTGTATTACTATGCTAACCTACTTTGAGTTTACATTCATAAACTTTCTTACCATATCTTTACTCTTATACTTTCCCTATATTCTCTTACTCTGACTCTATGTGGTCCTTCCTACATCTCTTTTTATAAGTATAAACTTTATTGTCTCAATATAATATGACTGTTTAGTAGACTTTTTTCTCTTTTCTTTCCTTTCATACATTTTGGCCACTACATCTGACCCCAATAGCGCAGGAACTCTGCCAAAAGGCTCAACTTCCAAACATTTTCACTGAGAAATGTATCATTGTACAATGTAAGAAATTTAGCTTGAAGAACCTTGCTGTATATGATAGGTTCATAGGTTCATAGGTTGGTACTAGGCTATCAGCCCTAGGGCCTATACAAGCCTAGCCATAACAATTCTCTGGATATTTCTTCCCACAATGTTTACTTCCCTGGACCCCTGTCTAGCAGGGCGACTGACATGATCCCAGGGGTGAATTTCCTATCTAACTAGTCAAGTATGTGGCTGCGGTGTGCAAAGAATTGGCTTTAACACAGCCCCCTCCATAATAGTAGTCCTTGCACTCAAATAACTACTTAGTAATTTGGTCCTTTCTCTTGACCAATAGATTACACTGTAAATGCCAGTTACTTAGTTTCACTGGCTGCCACATTTCTACATTCAGGAAATGAAAGAAAACCTGTTATACTTTCCACCTCTCAATTAATTGCTTTATACTATATATAAACTGCTTATTCTCTATTATAATTTGACCTGAAGGTTGAGTTCTACTACCCTCCCTAATCTTACCCTCAAGTCCAACCCCTCTTACTCTACTATTATACTTCCCACACACACATTTCACTTGTGACTCTTATTCCCTAACTCAAATAAAACAACCTTATCTTCGATAACCACATCACCACAACAGTCAGGAAATCCTTCTATGTGGCACACCTCATCACTAAGGACTATTCATCCAGAAAAAAGGAGGTCATTGTCCCATTTTACTCAGCCCTCATTAGACCCATTATAGAGTACAATGCCCAGTTTGGTATGTACCTCACAAGACATCTGCAACAGGTGGAAAGGCTGCAGAAATACCTCACTAAAAGAATCACAAGCCTAAAGCAGATGCCCTATGATGACCGTCTAAAAAAAACTCCAGTTATACTCTGTGGCATATCTTCTACTCAGAGGTGATCTCTGCTTAACATGCAAGGCCATGTCAAACCCTGAGCTGTTGGACATGTTCCACTTAAAAAAAATCCCAATCCCTCAGAGCCACATGCTCCTGGGATCTAAAGCTTGTCATCACAATGAACAAAACATGCTGGAGGGATAGGTTCCTGACCCAGAGACTCCCCATACTGTGGAATAGACTGCCCATACATGTCAAGCAGAGCGCCTCCTTGGCCCTCTTCAAAAGGAACATTGACGATTGGATGGGAGATAGGAAATTCACCTCAGGGATCACGTCAGTTGCCCTGCTAGACAGAGGTCCAGGAAAGTAAATATTGTGGGAAGAAATATCCAGGGAATTGTTATGGCTAGGCTTGTATAGGCCCTAGGGCCGATAGCCTAGTACCAACCTATGAACTATCATACAAACACTCCTGTTTCTTTTTGCTTAATTCCCAACTTCTGTTTAATCTTTTAGCACCATTCCCAAACTACCTTTCTCCCTCTCATACTGCTTTGCACTGTGTTCATACATAGTCTCACCCCCTCCTAACAGTACCTATCCATTCTACATTGTATCTACTACTCTTCTCAATTAAACTCTCTCTCTACTTCCTATTTTAGTTACATTCTCATACTTTAGTCTTTAAACCCCAGAGACGATATTAGGACAACCTAATTATTTGTCTTCATAGAAAATACTTCTTTTCTATCTACCCTGTATCTGCTTTCAGAGTCAACCACCACTCAGGAGGGGTTGACACAGACAAACAACTGGTTTCAGAGCCATGGATTAAAATTAAATACCAGGAAATGCATAATAGTATCCTTTGGGAGTCATCCACCCCTGGTAACTATCATATTGACAACACACCCCTTAGAGTTGACCCAGTAGTCAGGGACTTAGGGACACACATAGATAGTAATCTAGCCTTTGACCTTCACATGTCTATAGCAGTGAGGAAATCATTCTATGTTGCGCAACTAATAAACAAAGGCATGGCATCTAAGTCCAAGGAAATCATTGTTTCACTGTATTTGGCATTCATCAGCCCTGTCATTGAGTACAGTGTCCCATTTGGTATGTACCTATCCAGGCATATCCAAACTGGACCATCCACAGAGGTTCCTCACTAAAATAATAAAAGCATAAGTAAAATTTCCTATGCAGACTGGCTCAAGGCCCTATCCGTATAGTCTGTCTCCTACAGGTTTTTGAGGGGAACGCTACGTCTAGCATACAGGGCATTGTCAGACTCCACTCTGATGGCTTTCCTGCATATCCACAAACAAATAGCACCAGAATTACCCATTCTAAAGACTTAAAGCTTGCTTGTGATATAAATAGTACCTGCTGGAGACACAGGTATGTATCACTGAGATGACCCCATCTATGGAACATGCTCTCCCTCCATATAAAACAGAGTTCCTCCCTAACCTAATTCAAGTGCAACTTGGACAACTGGATGGGGAACAGAAAATTTTTTTTCCCGGTTTGACACCTATCTCTAATGGACACAGGCAGCCTGTAAATGGTTCATCTCCCAGGCCCCTGCTTGTAAATGTTTCATCTCCCAAACCCCAACTTACACTTATCAAGGGTATCAGAACTTGTCAGAGATTTGGGATGCACGGCTAGGCTTAGAAAGGCCCTTGTGGTCATTAGCCTTGTAAACACCTATGAACCTAAGAACCACTACAAGTTCTACTGCCCTGTGACTTCTCTTTCTTTCTTCATTCCTACTTCCCTTCTACCTGCCAACAAAAACATACAGATTTATTTACTTTATCGTGCTATTCCTCAACTTATCATTTATTTTTCTCTTACTGGGCCATCTCTCATCCTAACATAACTCTATAATAGCTCTCAACATCTCTCCAGCTCTGTCCCAACCACCTATTTATGCTTCCTTTCTACTATCGCCACACAATGCATCAAACTTGCTTAATGATGCCCTTCAGCTTTACTCCAAATATAGCTGATTTAATTCCATTTCAGCTTAAAAGAAAATTGCCAAGGACTCCAAAGATAACTACGAGGCTTTCTTTAGCTATGTCGAGAATCTAAGTGGCAATTCTCAGATCTGCTCGGAGTTAGTGCAGAATGGGACAAAAATACACTGAACCGAATGATATCGCCAACATCCTGGCAGACAGGTTCAGTGCAAACTTCACCCCCCTCTCACCCCCAAAAGGGCCCATAGCCATACCAGAAGAATGTAGCGCCCCTGAAATCACAGACACTCAGGTTAAAACAGCCCTCTCCAAAGCCAAAAACACAGCATCAATGGGACTGGATGGTGTCCCAGGCTGCATCCTACAAGAGCTCAAAGATGAACTAACCCGTCACCTAAACACACTGTTCAAACTCAGCCTCTCCACAGGCTACATGCCCATAGAGTGGTGCACAGCAACGGTTATTCCACCCCACAAAGGTAGAGCCACAACAGACCAAAAACTCCAGCAATAAGCACATTGTGCAATATTTTGTAAAATTTTGTATTATGAAATTTAAGAATGCATCATTATTTGTTTTATTAAGCAGAAGTAGCAGACTTGTGATAAAATATATGTGAATTTGAAGTATTTATTTACTCATCTATTCAGTGTCATGTATTATGCTTTTGGATTTCGGACAATGATTTCTTGAATTTGTAAAATTTTGTATCATGAAGTTTAAGAAATTATTACATGTTTTATTAAGTGAAAGTGGTAGATTTGTGGCAACACATGCGAATTTGAAATATTTATTCATTTACTTATTTATTGTTGTGTATTATGTTCTTGAACTTCAGATAATGAGTTGTTGAGTTTGAAGTTCAAATAACAAGCAGGTTTAATTAATTAATTAATTAATTTAATTAATTAATTGATGAGTTAATTGGTTATTGTATTTAAGGAGATGGGTTTGTTTGATGAATTGTTCCATTGAAGGCGAATTGCCGCAGTACCAGGACACGTTAATAAAAGGATAAACTTTACCATCTCTGTGGTTGGCGTTCCTTTTTGCTTATTGCTGGAGTTTTTAGTTTGTTTTTCTGTTTTGCTGTTGTTTCATAATGGAGCCACAACAGACCCTGGGAACTATCACCATATAAGCCTGACTAGCTTGGTCTGCAAGGCTAGGAAGCGCATCATCATGAATCTCATTAACAGAGACATTGGGAACCTCCAAACACTGGACCCTACCCAGTTCAGCTTTGTTAAGGGTAGATCATGCCTCCTAAACCTGGTGGACTTCTTTGAGACAGTTACCAAGGCTATAGACAAGGGAAAGGTGGTCCACGCAGCCTAACTAGACCTCGCAAAGGCCTTTGACACCATTCCCCATTCTGGTATTATAGACAAGCTCACCAGCCTGAACATAAACCCCTACATCATGAGATGGGTTGCCAACTGGCTCATGGACAGAGCCCACATGGTAAGAGTTGCAGGTGCTATGTCTGACTCTAAACCGGTTACAAGTGGTGTTCCCCAGGGCTCAGTCCTAGGACCCCTCCTGTTCAGCATATACTTCTCAGAGGTACAGGCAAGCACAGGAGGACTATGGCTGACCAAGTTCACAGATGGCTGCAAACTAGGGGCTATAATTGACTCTCTGTCTGAGACAGACATCCTCCAAAAGGGTCTCACTGAGACAGATACCTGGTGTCAAAGCCATGGCCTCAAGCTAAATACCAAAAAGTGCATAGTCATCCCCTTTGGAAAAAAACAAAGTACCCACAAACTACCACATAGGTGGTAGCCCCCTAAATAGGGAAGATGTAATAAGGGATCTGGGGACCCAAGTAGATTGTAATCTCTCCTTTGATAATCACATTACCAAAGTGGTTAGAAAATCTTTCTATGTGGCCCACCTAATCACAAAAGGGTTTGCATCCAGATCAAAAGAGGTCAGTGTGTCCTTCTACGCATCACTCATCAGACCCATCATAAAGTACAATGCCCCATTTGGGATGTACCTTACAAGACACCTGCAACAGCTGGAAAGACCACAGAAGTACCTCACCAAGAGGATCACTGGCCTCAAACAGATGCCCTATGCAACTCGAGTGAAGAAACTCCAGCTGTACTCGTTTGCATACCGCCTACTCAGAGGTGATCTCTGCCTGACATACAAGGCCATGTCAAACCCAGAATTGATGGACATGCTCCACCTAAAGGAAACCATATCCCCTCGAGCTACACGCTCTAGGGATCTAAACCTCATCACAACAATAAATAGGACATGCTGGAGGGATAGATTCCTGTCCCAGAGACTTTCCATGCTCTGGAACAAGATTCCAATCTACTTTAGGCAGAGCTCCTCACCAACACTCTTCAAGAGAATCCTTGACGAGTGGATGGGAAATGGAAAGTTTACCCCGGGGATCACTTCAGTGGCTCTGCTGGCCAGAGGCACAGGGAACTAATCTAAGGGAGTGGCGAAAGCCAACACATTCCAGCTAGGCTTATAAATGCTTTTGGGCAGATAGCCTAGTACCTACCTGTGAACCTATGAACCTAAAATTAAGTTGAAGAAATACTCTCCAAAAACAATTATCAGTAATTCCCCAATATACTAAAATCTTCCTAGGAAGAAACATTCACCCTAATCCTGGTCCCACCTATCACAATGAGCATTAAGACAGTTCTCTTCCACACACTAGTCTAACAATACATCAGTCAACCCCCAAACCCAGTAATTTAACTTTCACTGACATAAATGTTAGAAGCATAAGAAATAAAATCACTGAACTACATGCATGCATTACCCAACATAAGCCTGATATTCTCATTGTAACTGAAACTTGAATTAAATCTAACATTAATGACTCTGAAATTATACATCCCAGCTGTAACATTATCTGTAATGACCATATTAAGAGGAAAGGTGATGGCATTGCTTTAATATTTCCCAACTACCAAATTTCCCCTTACAACAAACTAATACCAAAATTCAATTCAACTGAGATTCTTATTACTTTCCTGAAATTAAACAATTATGAACAAATATGCAATACTGTCCTGTACATCCCTCCTGAAAACAATATAGCTATGCTGGAAGATATCCTGCATTGGATATCCATAACAATTCCACAAAAAAAAAAATACTACTGGGTGATGTGAATGTCAGTTGCTTGGATTCTAACTTCCCTGCATCTAGCATGAACTTAGTTTTACGCAATGAATTAATAGCCCCACAGATTATAGTAAAACATCAGATTACATATTAGATTGGATGCTAGTATCAGACCCTAGCAAATACACCACCACAGGTGCAATGTTTGACTGCTTGAGTGATCATTTCCTAATCTATGCAACCAGACATCTGAATCATCCACTTAAACAGCATGTTTATAAAACAGCACACAACCTTTCCAAGTTTAACCCCAAAATGTTCATTAATACCCTGTTATCTATTAACTGGAATTTCCTAAAAATCCTCTCCTTAGATGATGCTGTAAATGAATAAAACAAATAATGCAATTTGACTATCCAAAAAGAGTAGACTGCTGATGCAGGATAGAGACAAATCATGAAAAGAATGGCAAAATATAAAATACCACAATATCTTGAAAACCTTAGAGTTTTTCACAGTCATGCTAAAAAACAAATAAATGAAGAAAAGAAACTATACTATAATAACTTTCAGGATAATAGTAAACACAATACTAAAAAGCTCTGGATATCCATTAAAGAAATCATACATCTCTGCCAAAAATTCCACCCTAACCCCTTTCCCAGTAACTCACCACTTGAAATCACAACACAACTCAAATCTTATTTCTTAGATAATACAGCATCTCTAAATAAGGATTCTACAACATCTAATCCTAACCCTGCCCAACAGCCATGTACTACCACATCCACTTTCACCTTCAGACCTGTGCCCACATCTAGTATAAAACTACTCTTAAACAAGATCAAAACATTCTCTACTTCATCTAATGACCTTCCAAGAGAATACCTTAAGATAGCAGCCAATAGCATTGCCTATCCTGTCTCCTTTTTATAAATAAGTCAACACAGGAATCCCACTGCCCCCCTCTGTCTGGAAAAAGTCAGACATTATCCTTCTGCACAAAAGAGGAAATTCAACAGACATTAATCATTTTAGACCTTGAGCAGTCTTATTCCCCCCTCTCCAAAATATTTGAAAAATGTGTTGAAAAATAAGTGGTAAACTATCTCCTGCATGAAGATTGCCAATCACCCACATGACATGGCTTCAATTCTTATCAAAGTACTAACACTGCACTTTTAACCTATATAGATACTGTCAATAAAGCTAGAGATAACTGAAAACTACTCTCCTTTTAATTTCCAGACTTATCTAAAGCCTTTGACATAGTTTTTCGCAGAAAAGTTCTACTTCAAATGTCCTCATTAGGTCTCTCTCAGCCAACACCTCTGTGCTTCAAAAGCTACCTATCCAGTAGGTATCAGTCAATAAACTGGAACACCATCCTCTCTCCATACCTCCAGTCACCATCGGTGTACCACAAGGCTCTGTCCTTGGTCCTCTCCTCCTCAACATTCTCACTAACACCCTTCATACATCCAAATAACAGGCCTCCCTAATACAGCATGCAGATGACTCCACACTTATTTGCACATCTGACAACATGGCACACCTCAAAAAAATACTCAAGAAGCTTTTAACAGCCACTAAAACATGGCTTTGTAACTCACAACCTATGCCCAACTCTAAAAAAGCAGAACCGACTACTACTTTTTTTGTCCCAAATCCCTTTCTCATGAAAAAGAAACAAATTACAAGTCCTCTCTGTTGATAATACAACTACTGAAGTCACTTTTCATAGCAAATTATTAGGGATGATAGTGGATGATAATCTTAAATTCTACCTGCATATGCAAAATTGCATGAGAAAAACTTATCAAAAACTAGGGATGCTTTATAGAGCCAAAAACTTTCTCACCAACACAACTAAAACTTCACTTGCCACTACTTACAGTATCTCCTCCTCTCACTACTTTATAATGCACCCATCCTTACTAACCAATACTTGAACAATAATTTAACAACGTTGCTAAATTTACAGCAAATACCCCTTTTAGAACCAACCACTGTATAGCACTAAAAAGCCTAATTTGGTTACAACTACCTCATCAACTAATATATACACACAGTTTCCTACCACCTATAAAATTATACAGCATCCATCTGCTTGTCAAGCACTAAATACCATTCTACACAACAATGCTCCCAGTGAATCATTACAATCCAATAACCAAAAAAGCCTGTCTGTCCACAAACATATCAAATCTGCTGGGTATTGTCTGTATTCATACCATGTTGCTAAGGCCTAGATGTCCTTTCCTATATCCATCTGGTCAATATCCTCCCTCCCATCCTTCAATACCATTCTGAAAAACTTCCTAGCCAAAAGCTGTCACTGTTCTTGTTCTACACCAGAATAAACTAAATCCTTAAATGTGAACAAATACATATTCATATTTTGTTCCTCCTTACTCTCCCATCTTTACTCACTTCTATCAATTGCTCTCTCTTGGCTTTCACTCTAAATATACCATAAGCTGCTCTTCTGTTACTTCATATTGCAGTTCATGTCTGTATTGTACTAAATTACCTTTAATTTTTCTATAAACTTCTGAAAATTTCTCTAAATATTAAATCATTGTTATATAACTTACATCTGTTCTTAACCAATGGTATCATATTATGTCTAATTTGGCATAATTATTTAAACTGTTGTTTTTTGTATTGTTTTTAAAATATTGTAAAATTATTATTTTTAATATGTTTTTCAATACTTTGGAACTTATCTCCTCAGGCCTCCACTGAAAATGGGGTCATACCCAGTTGGACTTTCCTGGGAATCAAATGTCAATAAATAAATGAATAAATAAATAAACAAAGCACAAAGACCCACCACCAGAAATAATTTAAAATATAGCCAGCCTTATACAATGAAGATGTCAATAGAGCAAGATGCTTTCAAATAAAATCATCAGGAATAGTTGAGAGAAATGCCTCATCGAGTGGACCAACTCAAAGCCATATCACTATAAGAGGTATCTTATAGACTGCTATGAGGTAACCTATTCCTGGCATGCAAGGCATACTCTAACCCATTACTGATGGATTTACTGCACATCAGCAAGTCAAATTGCATCAGAAATACTCAGTTTAGGGATCTAAACCTTTTTGCAGCATCAGCAGAACAGTTAGAAGGAATAGATATATTTCGCAGAGGATACTGCTGCTGTGGAACAGACTCCCCATCCACATAAAACAAAGTTCATCCCTGTCCATTTTCAAGCACAACTTAGATCTATAGATGGGAAACAGAAAATTTACCCAAGGACTGCTCCTTGTACTACTTATGGACAGAGGTAGCTCCTAAATGCTTTATCCCATGCATGAGTCCCCTCAAATTATCTATGGTATGATCCCATTTATTGTTATCAGGAGTAATACTTCATTATTAACCATGGGATGGGTAAGGCCAGTCAAATGGGACAAATTGTTTTGAGCACAAAGATGGAAATTGGATAGGCTTAAAATGCCCCATAAGGTTGGCTAGGCTTAAAATGGCACACAGGGTAGCTAGCCTAGTGCTTACCTAAGACCCCCCCCACACACACACGCACACACACACACACACACACACACACACACACACACACACACACACACACACACACACACACACACACACACAGCAATTAAATGAAAAAGTACTTAACTTCCTTCATGGTGGCCTGGCTGGAAAAAAAAGCATTCCCACAATCTTGTTCAGCTACCTACATTAAACTCTTCTTTCTCTTTCAGTATCAGGCTTTCCCACTTTGACAGCCCAGAGAAGCAGTTGTTGAGCAACATTTCTGATGTCCTTAACAGTTGTAGGGATTGAGGGACTGAATATATGAAGTCTCAACTTGGGCTGTAAATAGCCCATTCAATGAAACATGCTGTGTCTTGTTTTGCTTTTTTTTTAAACTCAAAGCTTCTTGGAGCTCCACATACTGTATGCAAATATGCGGAGTTCCAGTCACCTGAGAAAGAAAGTCAAAGTCAGCTTTCAATTATTTTATTCTTCTGCTTTTGCTTCATGTTTTCTCTCTTTTTTAAACTGGATGGGCTGTAGCCCAGCAACCAGTACCATGGGACACCCCCCCTTTTCAGTTTATTTGTCATGCTTCTCTCACATACGACCTCTGACACTCTGTGCTAGGTGTCTGACCTCCTCATTCAGACTTCATTTCTACCTAGACTCTTGAAGCAGTTTCCCTGTTTACTTCCATAACAAATGTATAGTCTGTACTCAGTTTTGTCCATGTACTTTCAGTTTTCCATTCCATTCCCCTATCATTTGCTGAAGTTCCTTTTCAGAGTTTAGTTGTAATGCCACACTGGTTGCATACAACAGATTTGTTAATCTGTCCCTTCTGCCATGTTTGATAATGTAGTCTATCACAGCTCAGAGTCAAACCCTGATGGACATCTACTCTCACCAGTATCCCCTCTGTGAGACTGAACTCTGTATGAACTTCTTTCTTTTGATATATTTGTGTAATTGCTTCAGCGACTTTTAGCCACTGCAGGACTGCCCAAATCAGCTTTCATGAGACCTTGTCATAGGCTTTCTCCATGTCTAGGAATGCCAGGTGTGACAAACGGGGATACTGCCAGCACAGCTCTCTGGAATTTTGTAAATAATTATATGTCAATTATGAATATCAGCATAATTTATATAAGATGCTTGTGTTACAAATGTATTAGAACTGTATGTCATGTGTATATCAAACTGGCATGTGTGTTAGACAGGTGTTTTATAAAGTGCTTGTGCTTAAGATATGACCACAGCGTGCCCTACGGGAAGAGGACAGAAATGTACATGCAATATTGTAGCTGTTTAAATGCATGCATTTTAATAGTGGAAACTGGAATACAGGAGGTTAACATCAGAAAAATAGCTGAAATTAAATTACTTTATGGCTATGCAATAAAAGATGGTATCTTTCAGTTTTTAGTGAAGCAAGAAACATAGACTGTGCTGAGAATCTTCCTGTATTGTCTTCGGAGTGAACTAATTACTAGTTTTGACATGTCAAGCAATACAATTGTTTTATGACTTCCAACATCTACCAAAGATCTGAGGTCTATGTATTTTTACAGGCAGATGTTAAATACTGCCAGATTTCAGCAGTGGGGAATTCACCTGGGATAGAGTCACATGACAAGAAATTATGTCATTCCGCAAGCTATCCCAGCAGTAATATTTGAGATATTAATTTTAAAAGTTTCTTAGAGAGAGAGTGCATTCTGTATTATGCCTTGGACCTGACAAGATCCATTCACCACACATCTGCCTTGCTCTGCAGTAAGTAAATTACTAGGGAATTGTATAAATCTCTTAGATATAGTCAGGAATATAGCAAAGCTTAGTTTAGATATTTTTCTTTCTTTATTTGAGACTGTCCTGCAATGTTGTTTTAAACATTTCCTGTGGTTTTGAACTCTGTTAGCACTGTGACTATATACTGAGTATTTTCTTGCTCTTTTATTATTTATTACTAAATATATTTAAACCTTTCATTGTGGCTGATCTGTCTAGAGATATTTAAGGTTTGCGAGTACTTGCATACTTATGGTGACACTGTGTGGGCCACTCCTAATAGCTTTGCCCTTGGTCAAGCTACCATTTGCATTAATATTAATATTACACAGTAAGATTGGACACCTTTTGTTAAGGGCCTTAAAGTAGCTGACAAGGAGTTGGCTGGTGGCAGTGATAACTACCTTATACTCTAGACAAAAGGGGGAATAGCTAGTAAACCTGTGACAGCCTTTCACAAGTGTGTGTGTGTGTGTGTGTGTGTGTGTGTGTGTGTGTGTGTGTGTGAATCAAATCTCAAAGAGTGTGTGTCAGCTACTTGGGCAGGGACACAAAGCACTGGTTGCACAGGGTGCTGGAGGTCTTGACTTGGCCACTCAGCTGAGATCTTAACTCTATAGCAGTGCCAGTGCGGAGTCGTACTGGGGATCTGCAGAAAGAGGGAGGATACAGCCCTGTAATGACTGCGGTCTCTGTGTGCTCTTAAGGGAAATTGCACTTGATGCAGAGAGCTGCATCTGGATATACTATGTGTGTACCTGTTATTCTGCCAGTGTACATCCCCAACTGGTGCCAGTCATGAGGATTGAGACTCCATGATTACTGGTCCAGTGGTGGGGTGTCACATCAGGTTTGTCTGTTTCCTAATCTTTAGCTTCATCGTTGCTATCGGTTTCACTGCAAACCTTGGGTTGGTTGTGCTGCATCCTGAGCAGAATCCAAACTGCTCATCTCCCATCTTACTTTCTACTACTCTGCATGTTTGTTTATTGGTTAATCTCTCCAGCACTTTCATGCCGTGTGACAAGAGGTTTCTACCCTTGATACTGTCCATAGTTTGTTTCCGGACACACTGACACTAAAATACTTATTCTGCATTCATCTGGGATATGCCCTTCTCTCCACACTGCTATGAGTACTTTCAGAGCCTTATCTCCCTTAACTCACCCAACATCCTGATTATATTTGCCCTGATTTCTTCTGAGCCTGCTGCTTGCCCTGCCTTAATTTTCCTTTGTCTTCTTCCTCTTTCATTGCAAATTTTGTATGGGGTAGTATAGCTTCTGTGGGTTTTCTTCATTCAGAAGGTGCTGGAAGTACTCCTTTATTCTTTGATGTTCTGTGGATTGGTGAGCAGGTTGTTGCTGGCATCCATTTTGAATGCTGTCTATTTTCATCTTTCTGTCTTGCCTTCCTATCAGATATTGTTTCTTCCTGTCATCCAATGAGTCACTTTTCAAGAATCTGGTAGAATGCCTCTGATGACTTTTTCTTTGCTGCTGTTACTGCTCTTTTAGCCTCTTTGTTAGTGAACCAGTATTCCTTCTTAGGCAGGCCAGCTTTTGTATCTCTCACTTTTTCCTGCACTCCTTCTTTCTTTTGATAACTTCCTGGTCTTTTGCATGCTATCACCAACATTCCTTAAAATACCTTATTTTCATACCTGGCTCAAATGCTTATTGGTTCTATAGTCTTCACACATGTTGTTTTGAGACACTGCCATTATTCTTTGACTCCACCTAGCTCCTCTTCTTCCAGTGGTACTAAAGTGCCTGAGTGTTTCTTTGAACTCATGAGCTTTTGCTCTCGTCAACTTCCAAGTCTTCAGCTTAATTTCCATTGACCTTAGAACCTTCTTTGAACACTACCTGCAGTTGAATGCGGCCACTAGTTTTCTATGCTGAGGTCTGACTGTTTCATTGGGGATGATTTTACAATCTCTAATTCTACCCTAATGTTCTTTCTTTTCTAAGAGAAGTCTATATGAGTTGTATCTAGGCCAGTATTGTATGTGATCTTGTGACTGAATTTCCGGCTGAATCATGTGTTGGCGATCATCAAGCCATTTGTCAGACAAAGTCTAGAATGTCTTCTATCCAGACAAACACATATGTAAATATTTATATTATAATACATATATTTATATACATGTATTATATAAGTATTTTATATATATATATATATATATATATATATATATATATATATATATATATATATATATATATCATATGGGTCTACTTTAATTTAAATTAAGAGGAAGGTAGTGCAAACAGATTTACTTACAGCTTGGTGACTGTTTAAGGCATAAAGCCAGCACCTTTGGCCAAACAAGCTGTAAAAGTATAACACAACTGAGATCTATTCATCACATAAACAGCCAGAATATTTACAAATAAAAAATTACTAAATATTTTACCCCCACACACACACACACACACACACACACACACACACACACATATATATATATATATATATTTGCACACACACATACACATGTGGATATGTATGTGTGTGTGTGTGTGTGTGTGTGTGTGTGTGTGTGTGTGTGTGTGTGTGTGTGTGTGTATATATATATATATATATATATATATATATATATATATATATATATATATATAAAATGGGTCTACTTTAGGACAATGAAATACCACTTACCCAAAACCCATATCACCGAGACGAAAACACAGAACACCGTCTAACCACTCCAGGTAAGTAACTACTTGGCCATCCTGTTGAACTTTGCCACTTACCCCCACATGGGTGAGTTTGGTTTTCTTCAATTTATGTGTCTGTGTTGGATGGCTGAGCAGTTACTTACCTGGAGTGGTTAGTCGGTGTTCCGGGATGTCTATGTGTTGGTGCTGTCAGTGTTTTTGTCTCGAGAATATGGGTTTTGGGTAAGTGGCATTTCCGTGTTCTAAAGTAGACTCATATATATATATATATATATATATATATATATATATATATATATATATGTATATATATATATATGTATACACACACGCGCGTGTGTATGTGTGTGTGTAAATGTGTAAATATATATATATATATATATATATATATATATATATATATATATCTTTGTGTGAGGGGTATAAAATATTTTTGTAGTTTTTTTATTTGTAAATACTACTCTGGCTGTTTATGTGATGAATAGATCCTCAATTTTGTTATACTTTTACAGCTTGTTTGGCCAAACATGCTGGCTTTGTGCCTTTAACAGTCACCAAGCTGTACGGAAATGTGTTTGCACTACCTTCCTGTTACTTTGTGTTCTCCCATGATTTTACACTTTTGATAATTTTTTTACAGTAAATTATAGCTTCAGTTAAAGTCCCTTAGATTGTGCATTTTTTAGTCGCCCGATTGTTTGTGTGATTAATAGATCCCCCATTTTTTACACCAAGTGTTCCCCCTTGTTAATTCATTAGATTGCATCTCCATATCACTAAACAGTGTTTTCTCTGTTACTTTACAATATTTTCCCAATTTTTACATTTAATCTTACTTTACAGTACAGTTTCAGTTGATTTTCTAGTCAGTTTGTAAACTTGTTGAGAGCAGTAGTGGTTATTTGGTGGCATGGAATAATTTGCTGTTATTTCTGAGGGATGGACATTGCTGGCTGGAGTTCTAACTGCTTTTTTATTATTTTTTTTCACTTTTTCCTCTTAGCTTAACAGTACATGGCAAGCTCCATTCTACAGTATATTCATAAGATGCAGGCACTTTCATTTTCAAATTCTTTCTTAGGAACTTTAGTTAACCTCACCTCCTAGTTAAAGTTGTATAAATTGCATAGTTAACCAGTGGTACATCACTGCACATCTAAACCCAGTTGCATAGCCACCCTCTACCAAACTAGTTGCTGCCCACCTCATTTTGGTGATTGAACAAACATTTTTTTTCTCTTATTTACCCACCAAACTGACCTTATAGCTAGGCTAGACTAAAATATTGATTGCATATGGTACACATAGTGCTTAAAACATTAATTTATCTATGTCAAATATTTTTTATTTGTACTGCTACTTTAATCCATGAACTGAAACAATCTTATATTCTTGTTTTCTTTATGCTTGGGTTGAAAATGGAAGATCAGCAAACTAGTCTACCCTCTACTTCCAGCCTCATAGCACATTGAAATAACTGCCTGATTCTCAAAATGATCTTTTACTTAACAGTCACTGCCTGTGAGAGATGCAAGCACCTATCCAGTTTTGAGGCCATACCCTCACAATCAAACCAACCTGTGAGCATCTCTCATCTACGCCTCAATCTACACATACTAAATTATCATATGCTGAGGCACTAAAATAATCCTTGCTTAAGCTGCAATGGACTAGTGGGAACAAGGCCCAGGATAAACTAAGCATTGCAACACCAATTAGTGAAAACACAGTTGAGAGTCCCCAGAAAACAGCACAAACAATTACACCAACAATCTTCAGATGAGACATTAAACTGTGGCCCTCATCTGCATGAGTTGTTGGTAGCTCAGATGGATGTAAAAGATCCCATGACACTGAAAAGAACAGGAGAAGTTCCCTAGTGCCCTGACCAAATGTCCACTTGTCAGTATGAATACTACATTAGTTCTCCCCTGAAAAGTGGCTGTTGGCCTAGTGTGACTAACCTGGTGAACAAAGTGTAAATAAGTAATTAGAAATATTCTAGCCATTGGTTACTCCCCAGTTAGATACACAGATTCTTCACTCACAGGGCTAGAGGGAAACAGGGTGAAAGTGAGCTGTCACTCATGAGCCAGGTTCGTGATGCTACAAGGGCCCTTGGGATCATTAAATCGGATGCATATACTTACAGCAATGTGGTGGTCCATGCTGGGTTAAAAGACCTACTGCACAGTACCATAAACAATATGGGTAGAGACTTGACAAGAGTTCTTCATGCATGTCACAAATACAGGCAAGATCCTAGCATTGAGTGGAATCCTTCATCACTAAAAATGAATCCATGATCTAAAGAAAAGGTTTTTTACTATAATAATTGACTAAACACTTGGAGTCATAATTCAAGGGGGGATACACTATATGTCATCATGGGATGAAATGCTTGACAACCATTCTTGCTTTGCCATAGATGTGTTGCATGTTTCATACTAGCAAAAGCTTTTGCAGCCCCTATTGTGCATTTTTCTATGCAAGGCCCAGCTGTTGAACCTCCCAGTCTAATTTCCAAAGCATATCAGCCATTAGACCATACCAAGGTAATGCCTGAAGTCTAAATAACAAACTACGAGACTTTGAGGTTCTCCTGAATTTGAAGTACATCCATGTGGGTATTGTGACAGAAATCTGCTTTAAGTGCCCAGAAAGCACACTCTATATATCTGTTTTTTACGCTAACTATTCATGTAGCCCTAGTGGGAACTGTGGTGGCATATCCATATTTGCTACCTTGAGACAGGTAGATAAAGGCCACAAGCAGAGCTTCCAGAGTTTCAAATCATAGTAAATAAGATCGGCTATCAGTTCTTAGCAGGCTACAGAACCCCATCCAACTTTACAGAAAATCACACAACATTCCTAATATGAATTCCCTGTAAGTAGGAATGCTGTTATCCTGGGTGATTTTAACTATGCAGTGATTAACTGGGTGACCTCTACTACCATTATAGGATATACACAAACACTCTTAAATTTTTATAAAACAAAATCTCCCTGGACCAGACTGGTAAAGAACCTACTAGAAAAGTAAATATACTTGACCTGATTTTAACAAGCTTAGCAATTGTATACACCATCTCCAAGGTAACCCCATTCACTGGTTATATCAGACCACAAACTCATAACCTTCTCCATCTGAATCTCCAAACTGGTAGTAACAAATATCACAGAATAAAAGGGCCTCAAAAGGACAAATCTCCTACAATTCTATGATGAAGTGTCTAAAACTGAAATATAATGGTATTGCCCATAATGCTGATATTGCAAAGAGTTATACAGAAAAGATCTACTTACACCTGGACAACTGTATGAAATTGACAATCCCATCTAGATCCAAGTAATTGGGGAGGCTTGAAGGTAAACCAGTGTGGTGGTCCTTAAGCATTGATAAATTGTGTAATAAAAGGAAGAAACTCCAGAACCTATGCAGCAGAAAAAAATCAGACCCAAATTAAAGAGAACATCAAACAACTGGATAAAAAGTACATAAGAGCAATGAAGGCATTTCATGAACTCAGACTAGCTACAGAAGCTAAAGACAACTACAAATCCTTCTTTAGTTATGTCAGAGAAAATAAAAAATAACAACCATCATCGTTCTAAGCTTATTTATAATGATTCTAACTAGTCTTGTCTAATGAATATTGTCAACAAAAAAGTAAATAAATTTAGTGCCAACTTCACCTCAGAGGCATCTGTCCCAAATGTAATTATCCCTGATGGAATCAAGTCAGCAACCATCATAAAAGAGCACGTAATGAAGGTACTCAAAACAAATAATTATTCATCAATGGGGCCACAATATACCCAGTCATCTAATTAATAGTACTGTGCAGTCATTAGTGGACCTACTCCTCTTCTTCTTCAACCTAAGCCTCACAACTAACTTTGTCCCTCTTGAATGGCACACACCCTTTGTGATGCCACCCCATTAACCTAATGAGTCTTATATGCAAAGCCATGGAATATATCATAACTGACCTAAGTGACTATGATATCAAAAATCTTATGAGGCTTGATCCCCAGCAGTTTGGCTTTGTTAAGGGTTGATCCTGTTTAATGAATTTTGAGAACTTTTTGAGAAGGTTAAACAAGCTGTAGCATGTGAACAAGCTGCCCACACATCATGCCCTGACTTCTCTAGGATATTCAATACCATACCACATGCTAATATAATAATCAAGTGGAAGGAACAGAAACTCCAAGCTGACCCATATGTTGTTAAGTGGACAGTCAGTTGGCTTATAAGACAGGATTCATATAGTAAGAGTTTTGTGTGTGTGTGTGTGTGTGTGTGTGTGTGTGTGTGTGTGTGTGTGTGTGTGTGTGTGTGTGTGTGTGTGTGTGTGTGTGTGTGTGTGTGTGTGTTTCTTTTGGAGAGTACATCCCCTGGGAGAATGAAGGTGACCAGTAGAGTTCTGGAGTGATCTGCACTGGAACCTCTGCTGTTCAGCATCTGCTTCTCAGATCTACTCTTATCAAACAAGAATCTTTGGCAAACTAAGTTCGAGGATGATTGTAATCTGGGAGTCGTCATCAGGCCCTCCTCTGGCACACATGCACTCCAGCAGGAGTTTATACCTATCAATAGCGGGTGTACAAAATGGGCTCAAGCTCAATGCTAAAAAGTGCAACATTGTAGAATCTGCTAAGTGTCCTCTCCTCACTCCAACATATAGCATAGATACCACATCACTTCAAAGTGAAAAGATTTTGAGAGACCTAATCATTTAGTTTTGACCATCATGATGCAGTTGTGGTTAAGAAATCTTTTTCACTTTGCACAGTTTGCAGCAAAAGGTATTTCTTGCAGATCAAAAGTAGTCACCTGCATGTATTCCACATTGATTAGACCCATCAATGAATACAATGCCATCTTGTGGGATATGCTCTGTGTCAACCAATTGGAAAGAGATTAACTACTAATGAAACTGCAGGGTTTATCCCTATACTCACTTTCATATACATTCTTTAAGGGAGACCTATATCTTACTCATAGAGGATCCAGTAATCCAAGAACTCTTTTACCTCAATAAATGAAACAGTCCAGCTAATTAACCTTTAGCTGCTCTTTTCTCTCCACAAGATTCCTACAGGCTATGTTGTTGTGTCTTTCGGCTTTTCCCGGCTAGGGGTCGCCACAGCGGAACTTCGGTCTGCTAATGATTGGCAGTAGATTTTTACGTGCCGAGTTGCCAGCCCTGACGCACAACCTTCAACGAGGGTATGCCCATTCACGTATGTCTCCACACAGAAGATGCTCTAGGACAACGTCTTACAGTGAGGTGACAACTCCACCTACAGGCTATAAGTCAGAAAAAATAAAATTGTTCTGTTCATCAATCTGTCTTCCACCATGGAACATTATTACTACACAGGTAAAAGAAATTAATAATCTGCTATTTACTGCCATGGCCATGTTTTGGTTACGCTGCCTGACATTTGAAGATCATGTGAAAATTGTTAAGTCTAATGTATGTGTAAGACTTGCTCTTCAGACATTATACACTTGCAGTATCTTTAGCTGGCCATTACAGCTGTACAAAATGAATAAAAATGAGCTATAACCCCCACTGCATTAAAGGTGATATTTCCAGGGTAATCGGAGCCTTGGAGGTGGATGTTGCTAGCATGTGAACTGTGCTGATATCAATGAGTGAATTGTCTGGGAAAAGGTGATAGTTTACAGTGAGACAGCACTAAAAATCACTACAATTTCATACTTCATAAAGCAGGTAAATTCAACTAGTCTTTTCTATTACCTCTGTAAGAAAATTAATCTGAATAATTTTTACCCAAGGGATGAGAGCTACATTCACACATTTACATGTATGATTTGCAAAACATGCTCACACTGCCTTTACTGTGCTCCTTACATATGGCATGGTTCTTAAATGTTGTGTAGCTGCAAGCTGGCCAACTGTAAGATTAGAAAAAAATCACTAATTTACTGGGGAAATAATACTTGCTGGTAATTTCTATTTTGCTTCACTCTGCTGTGTCTGCATGCATGAACTCTACTTGCTCTGGGTCAGTAACAGAAGATGTTGATATTCCACACTTTTGCATTATCAAGATGTTCCACTCAGAAGTATACAAGCATCCATGCGCAGTTCAACTGTTGACATGGAGTTAATTATTTTTTTCACTCTTTTTTCCTTTGTTTCTAATGGCAAAACATCATGATTGGTAATCTGAACAAAGAAGGTATTCACAGCAACGCTGTTTGCCATAAGGTTGATTTTCTGATTGCACTTGATCTTTAAACTACTATTTCAGAGATTCTGCCCCTGTTCATATTAAGCTCATCTTTAAATACATCTGCTATTATAGGTCATGGATTCTAGATAGATGACCGGGAACAAAACTGTTGGGGCATTTCTTTATTTTTAAGACTACTACAGAAAACACAATTTTCTAAAATGGAGTCTGCTTTCTGGAATAATATACCTCTGACAATTAAAGAAAGTGATAACAATGTCATATTTAAGAAAAAAAGCTAAACGTGACTAACATAAGACAATAAAATGTAAATGTTTCAAAGATGCTGATTAGCATGTTTGCCATTATAAAGAGATGCTCATATAATTCAAACTACTTCCTCTGTTGATTCTAACTGATAATCGTTGTAAATAGCATTGTGTTATTTGCTAGCATGTCTATTTACTTATGTCCAAGCATATTAAATAAAATTACACTCAAAGCTCATACTTTTCCTGGCTTGAATGAATGTATCAGTATAAATATATTTTTTTAATCTTAACATTTTTGATTTAATTGATTAATAGTTCATATTTAATTAATATTATTCCTTAAGTTCACTGATTTTTGCTTTTATGTTATTTATATATTCTGATTGGTTGATTTTAACACGTGAGCATGATGTTTTATATTTAAAATAAATTGATGCATTAAGTGAGGTGGTCTGATGAAATTCTGTGTTTCGATAAAGAACAAAAACCCAACATATTTATTATTAATGTTCTGTAGTCCCTGGTTAGTATCTGACAAGGCACTTTTTGTGAACTAACAGAAGAAATAATCTAGTTGCAATTCATGGAGAAATTCAAGCATAGCTGCAACTCAAATATGCAAATGTTTCTGTCCTTGTACCCTATAAATTTGTTTCACTACAGCAAGCTTATTTTATGTCAGCTTACCTGACTTAATTGATTTTAACTGTATTTCCTAAAGATGTAACTTGAAATAGCAGTTTGTATTTCTTATTATTTTACTCACCTTTCATAAATAAGTAACCTACAGACTTTACTTTCTGTTCTGAATACATAAGAAAGTACAGTCTGATTTATTCACAGTGCTGTGGAAATGTAAAAGTCTAATATTACATTCTTCTTCAGTATCTAGCTTAAATTTAAAACCATGAGCTTTTTTGACTAACAGTTACTCTTAGAATTCTACATAGTGTACACAAATGTTTCTTCCTTTGTCACATTCTCATTTTTATTAATAAATGTTTATTTATTTATTTATTTATTTTATTTATTTATTTTACATTTGTTGACCGGGCTAGTCTAGCTGGATACATGTCCATTTTCAGTAGAGGCCCGGGGAGAAATGCTCCACAGATAAGACAATACAGGATACATTTACAAGTGGTATACATAACACAGTGAAAGCCATAGATATCACAAATTTATAAAATAACACTCAGAATATTATACAGATAATACTAGGTCGGCGACCAATTGAAGTCACAGGGGAGGGGAGGGTTGCGATCTCTGGTACAGGGTAAATACTGCAGCGGCTAGTCTGGTTTAGGACATAGGCATAACCAGTGAGACTTAAGAAATATTTTGAGGTGATTTTTGAATTGATTAATCGAGGTCATTAGTCTGAAGCTATTGGGTAGAGAGTTCCATAGCTTTCCAATGGAATTGGCATAGAGAGCATCACCTCCAGAGTTATTAGATTTAATGGTTAGAACCTGAACACTATTAGCTGACCTGAGTGATTTTAGGTTAGAGTAGGAGGTCAGGATATTGCTCAGAGAGGGGGTTCGGTCCGGGTGGTTGATTATTTTGAAAGCCTCGGTAAGTTGGTTGAGTTTGAGAAGGTTGGGGAGTTCGAGCCATCCGAGGGTTTTTAGGTTGAGGCAGTGGTGAGTACGATACGGTGTTCCTGTTATAAATCTGGCTATATGATTATAGGCAACAGATAGTTTATTGAGTTCCCGCTTGTTGAGGAATGACAGTATTGGTGAGGCATAAAGGAGGGTGGAAAGGAGGTGAGTGCGAGCAATGGTTAGTTTAGTATGAGGGGTTAGGAAATTTTTTATTCTGTACATAGATCCAAGTTTCTTGTTCACGGATTTAATGGTTTGGTTAATGTGTATATCAAATTTAAGCTTGTTATCTATAGTCACACCTAATAGTTTGGTGTGAGAGACCGGGGATATGATGGTACCATTTATAGATTCCACATGGAACGTGTTGTCCGCATTCAGAGGTTCTTTACCTAAGGGAGTAGTTGCAGAGGGGTAAAAAAGCAATAGTTTGGTTTTAGTAGGATTAAGGATAAGTTGCCTTATAGAGAACCATTTTTCCACTAACGTAAAGCAGTTTTGGGTGATTGTTTGAAGTTTTGGGAGGGAGACGTCAGAACAGATCAGGGTAGAGTCGTCTGCATATTGGATGCATGTAGAATTGGGGATGATCGAGTGAAGTTCATTTATGAAAACTGAGAAAAGAAGAGGACCCAGTATAGAGCCCTGAGGAACACCTATGGTGTTGGGAAGTAGGACGGATAGCTTGTTTTGCCATTGGACGGCTTGTTGCCTACAAGAAAGATAGGCTTTAAACCAGTTAATGGTTGGGATGTCAAGGTATAGGGTTTCCAGGGTGTGAATGCATCTTGTATAACTCTTATTTAATTTCTTATAAACTTTTGCAAAACTGCTTTTGCCTCATTGTATCCTGCAAATTTGTTAAAATGTTATGCATTTTTTTTCTGATGCTTGTTTAGGGCTGTACTTGTAAATTTACTGCTACTTATAGGTGCCATCTTGACTGTCTTATATTTCCATAAAAATGATGTAATTCCACAATCTGCTTCATTCTCATATTATTTTCACGTATAGGATTAATCGTATTCACTGACATTTCTGTAATAAACTCACATACTTGTAGTTTTACTTACTGTACACATATCCAATATTTTGATTAACATTTTTTCCTTTTCTCTCCACAGTCTGCATCTTCATTGGTCATGTTTAATGTGATAGGCAAGTCTATCTCTGATTAATGAACCACACAACTTACCAAATTCACAAGCTTTTGCTGTGTTATTTAGCCCACTCGCGTATGCACCAGTACTTTCTTATATCTATTCATTTTTTGTAAATAAATAAATAAACGTGCAATAAATTGCAGGTTTTTCTTTAGCCACAATATACTTTAATTTTCTCTCTTATAAATGTTAAACTTTCTTTCTCTTTCTCTTTGATAGTGAATGCATGTAGCTTTCTTGCCCATGATATGTTGGGATGTTATACATCACATTTATTGCTGGTATTTCTGCAAGTCTTCTAGCTGTGTGATACAACTTGAACTTCTGAATCTCAGTTTTCTAATTTTCTGACAAGGAACCATGCAGTTTGAATGAATTCAGTTGTTGTAATGGATTTACCATTTAAATGAATGTAGTGCATTGAACTCTTTTATTACATTCCAAAAATGGGAAGAAAAAACTTTTTGAAATAACAATAGTTCTCAGAAAGCTTTTTAAAATATCCCTAAGCACTGTTAAGATCATGCCATATGCTGACGATTGACAGTGTATACTGCTGACTGGCAAAGAAAAGTAGCAGAAGGTAAAATAGCTTTGAAAGTTTTGAAAGCTGAGTGTCTTGGCATTCATGTGAGGTTGAATGACTTAAGAGTAGATGGAAATTGTATTATGATTTTATTTGCACATTTTTTATTTTCTCTGAGCTTACGTGACTTTAGAGGTAGCATATGTATGAAAAGTAGGTATGAGGGTACAGGTGGAGGGGTGCTATGTCACGTCTGCAAAAAATGTTTTGTTTTTTTTTGCAGTGTTTTACACTGGTGTTTACTGCAATGTTTAAGATTGCAGTGTTATTATAGTTCATTATTGTATTTGCAATGTTTTGTGTCTTAATTAAGAAAAACAAAATATATCCTGTCACAACCCTTTTTTTCCCATTTTTTTGCACATAGGGTTGTGGTGTCACATTAACAGTGACAGTCATCTAGAGCCAATGTTCACACCGATGGGTGGTTAACCCTATCATGGTTGTTCTATCATACCACACACTCACATGCAAACTCACACATGTGGCCAATTTAGGCTGTCCAGTTCACCTACTGCATGTATTTGAAATATGGGAAAAAAACTGGAGCACTCAGAGGAAACCTACATGAACAATGGGAGGACATGCAGACTCTGCAAAGAAGACAACTGAGCCAAGAATCGAACCAGGGAACCTCTTGCTGTGAGGTCACAACGGTATGCACTGCAACAAGAAAAACAAAATATTCCATACTAAATCCCTACTATTGCTCATAACTGTTATGCTATAATCATATTTCACAGTGGAAGAGTTCCTCTTCAATATTCTTTGGTACATTCGGCAACCCATTAAACATTTCTGGCACCATTTTTTATTTTGACGCAATGCAAAATATTTCTAAGAAGCAAGAAACAATAACAGGGTGAAGAAGCATGGAACAAGATAGACACTGACATTTCAAGTTGTTTCATGTATGTCTCAGAATGAGGCATACTAAAGGTAATGCTTTTCCTTAAGGCTAACACCACTTTTTAAAACTGTACTCTAATTTTACAATGCTGGCTTCATGCATTGTTCAGAGTTACTATACCCCTGGGCCTAGAGTGCACTGGCAGCTCTGAAGCCTTTTCAGCTCCTTTGTAATCAAAGGGAGTACTTCTAATAAAATGATCCTCTCAAATTGCCTTCTGTAGAATTCATGTCATTTTCCCCATGGAGAAGTATTAGCCTTTTGTAAGCACACTCACTTCAAAGCTGATGAAAATTAAATTTTGGCAAAGATACTTCCTTTCAGAACTTATGCAAACAAGCCAAGTTCATTTGTTTTCAGAATCTGTGATTTTTTTCTCTGCAGCCATACTTATTCCTTTTCCCCCCACTGTATTTTTTCTCTGTTGTGATGCTGGATTTCATTGCCTTTCTCACTTTCACTTAATCGGATTTCCTTTCTTTCCTCATTCTTTACCCCAGAGCCCTTTCACTGAACTCTTTTTGTACTTCCCTACCATACTATTTACTACCCTGCTTTAGCCCCAGGTGTCTTCTTATGTGGCATGTTCCAGAAGGATGTGACAATGCTAAGATCTTATCATGATCTGGTTAATGATTTATAGCTGGACAAGATGTTTTGTCATGTATATAAACATTCTGTTATTAAATACATCTGCTTTTGCAATACAGTTCATGATGCTAGTTAGCTGTATGTATTACTAATTGGTTTGTAACATATATATGCCACCTACAGATCTCTTCCACAAATCCACTCAGAAATGAATGTCTTTGTCCAAAAGACCTTGCTAGTCAGCAAAATAAATATGTAAATAAAAAATACACATAATTTGCTCCAGAGATAGCAAACCATACTGGCTGTCTCACCTTCCAGGGTGCTGTCCTTAACTTATTCTTATTCTTATTCAATTTCTGAAATACATGCTACATTTTTCTCCTTTCTTACCTTAGATGTGGACTACTGAAATAAAGTAGACTTCACTTCCCTAATTTATGCCCATCTCATAAGCCTGCGTTTTAGTGTCAGCTTCCTTCTTTCCTCCATGTGGTAGTTCTTATGTTGCAGTCATCCACCAAAGATATTGTTCTCCCACCTCCACCCTCAGGACCACAACCTTCTCTTCTTTCTCTTTCATCATAGTCAGTTTATTCCATAGTGCATTTCATCCTATCCTAGGTATACATTACAAACAAAGTTGACTAGTATATGGCAATACAGGTAATGAAATCACTGCATAAGAAGCAAATACAGAACAAGATTATTTGCTAGTGTACATTAACATCTTTCTTCCTACTGTCATGCCAATCAGAACATATCCTCATTAATTTAAATAAACAGAAAACATGCTACTTCTAAATTCTATGATAATATTATATGCTGTATTTTATAGTCCATTTATAACTTTATATAATGCAGTATATCCATCTTGCAATTTTAATTTTAGGCTCTCATCAAAGGCTTTCTAAGAAGCAGCTTTACACCTTGCTGAGCCTATGGATGGAGGTTTTCCCAAATACAGAAACATCTGACGATCCTAAAAAATCTGATGAAATAAAGGTAACAGCTTCAGTATTCATTCTGTTCTTATAGAGCATCAGTGTTCACATAAAAGAAAACAAATATATATTTTTTTACTGTTAACAAAACACTGTTTTCCTCAGTGCTAGGTAGATTAAAAATGGTGGTGTGACTAATGCTAGCTCAGGGAACCAAAAACTGAAAAAAAAGACTTCTGAAGACGGGGTCTCATCTGCACTGTTTTATGACTCAGGAAACAAATTCTCCCAGCTGTATAGGAATCAGTTCTTTTTTTTTTTTAAGATTTAAGGAGCCACCATAATGATCATTCAGTAATTAGACCAACTTGCTTTCTTGGGCAGAACAAAACTGTGCATAACATAAGACAGCCGGGGTATGTAGCATGTACTGTTATTTGGGGCTTGTCCTTCCTCTCTATGCAGCTGTTTGTACTATCCAGTATAATTTCCTAGAACAGGTTTGCACAGTAGCGATGGCATTAGCATAAGAAAAAATATGATCAAATGCATCGCAAGTCAAACTAACCAACAATCAGGCGTCCAGAAAATAAAAGCAAATAACAAAAACCAAAAACTGGACCCAGGCAGTGTGCAAAGTAGACTCCACTCAATATTAGCATAATAAAACCTTTAATCCACACTTTTGTTACAAAACTTCATCAGAATACAATGAACATACAAAACCACACAATTTAAAACTACTAGAGTATTAAACCCCACCTATAGAAACACCACTTACAATTAATCAAATTCCAATTGTTTTTTAAAAAAGAGAGAACATTCCTTAAACCTTGTATTATTTATTGATATAGACTCTATGGTCTTTTAAAAAGCACTTAATATTAACAGCATCATTCATACCAGGTTCTTTATCAGAATTTAATCTGATTTGCCATAAGGCTTCCCTTTGTTCAAGATCAGTTTTAAAATCACCACCCCTCAGATCCCTGTCCAAGAGTAGAAAATAAAACTTTTTTGTATTCTGGGCACTTTGTCATATGTTTGTAAAAAACATTGTTTTTGTCTTGTTTTTTTAATGCTGTAGTAATCTTCTCTTATCCTAACACACAAAGACCTAGTGGTCATACCTACATAAAATGCTCTGCACCGTGCACAAATACCTATATAAACTACTCCTTTACTCTTACAATTAAAATGTCCAGGAACTTTGAGGGTGTGAGGTAGATGTTCTATATTTACAAAGGGATCTTCTGAGATGTATTTACAAATGTTGCAACTGCTACATTTATGCATACCACAGTTCTTGTGAGTGAGGTTAGAACCATGAGCCAACTTGTTCCTCTCTCTTTCGAAAATAGTTTTCAAATTACTCTGATTTTTATAAAAAAAATCAGGGATAGGACCCTATTACCTGGTGTAAGTCCTTATTCCCTTCCAAAATCTTCCAGTTGTCTGAGATTATATTTCTTATAACCCCACCATCTGTAGTCATGTCTAAACAACAGAATATTTTTATATCTTCTCTGCTCTTGTCATCATTTTTGTTGGATGTTAAAAAAAAGAAGTTATGTCCCTACCATAACGTTCCGTGTTAGTTGTCCTTCATCTCATCTTCCTTCTTGCTGGATGGGTTCAGAGCCAATCCTCAGCTCTGACTCTGCCACTTTCTATAGCTTGAGAGCTCTTTACAGGTTCAAGGCTACCTTCCATCAAGGTATCCAGCGTCAGGTACCCATATCTCATTTGAGATAGCTCATGCTAGACATAATCATAGAAGATAATCCATTATTATTAAACCTGGATATACAGTAAATTGTCATGGTTTGCTTGTAAGCAACTAAGAACAAAACAAGTTAGCCAGTGAAACCATTGAAAAACTCCTCTCAATCTTCGAGGAAGGGGGAAGGAGGGAGGGACACAAGAAGGAAGGCGAGATGAAGGACAATTAACATGGAACGTTATGGTAGGTACATAACTTCTTTATGTTAAGTTGTCCAATCTCACCTTCATTCTTGCTGGATGGGACAGCATCCCCAGCACCTCAATCCTGTGTGGCTCATTGGAACAGACTCTTCAGAACCGTGGAACCAAAGGAAGCCCTGCCACGGGAGACCACATCTACTTTGTAATAAGAAATAAATGTATGAGGATCTGCCCAAGTAGCTGCTGCACAAGTTGAATCTATGGGCAATCTAAATTGAAAAGCTACCAAAGTAGCTTATGACCTGGTTGAATGACCTTTGGGTCTTGCTAGATCTTTTTGTCGCAAATGGTAAGTATAGGCAATGGTGTCTGATAATCATTTTGATAAGGTTACTTTAGAAACTGGAAGCCCTTTTTTTTGTTGTTAGCAAATGAAAGGAAAAACTGATCTGATTTTCTCAGCTCTTTAGTTCTATGGAGATAGAAACATAGTTGTCTCTGCACATCCAGTTGGTGTAATCTGTATTCTGCCTTGTTGGAATGATTAGAGAAAAAGACAGGAAGTTCAATGGATTGATTCAAATTGTGTTCTGAACAAACTTTAGATATAAAAGATGGGTTGGTTTTCAGAGAAACTCTGTCTTTGTGAAAAAAACAGGTACGGAGGGAGAACACATAGGGCACAGAGTTCTGAAACACATCTGGCAGAAGTAATAGTAACTAGGAAGAGAGTTTTCCAAGAGAGAAATTTCAAAGAACATGATGCTGCTGGTTCAAAGGGTGGCAGTATCAAGGAGGCCAGAACCAAATTGAGATCCCAAGGTGGAAGAGGCTCTCTCACTGGGGGTCTAAGTAGAGATGTACCTCTCATGAGGGCCTTACAGAGTTTGTGAGACATTATGCTTGAGTAAAAACTCCAATGTGAAAATTTGAAATGGCAGCTAGTTGTACTCTGATGGTAGCAGCAGCTGCACCAGATTGAAACAGTTCTGCTAAGAAATCCAAAATTTTATGTACTGGAGCTGTAAAAGGATCTAAATTATTGGATTCTGCCCAGTAAGAGAATCTTTTCCATTTGCTAGCATAAACTTTCCTTGTAGTTGTCTTATGGGAGGAAACAATAATATCAATCACTTCTGGGGAAATATTGGGGAGCCTGGCTAAGATTGGAAGTTGAGTAACCAAGCTGAGAGCTTGAGAGATTGGAGGGATTGGTATAACCCACCTGATTGATGAATCAAGAGGTCCGGCACTGGGTCCAGAACTCAAAGCTGGGCTAGACGATGGGGGTGAAGAAATGGAAACCAAATCTGTCTAGGCCAATAGGGGGCAATGAAGATCATCTTTCAACCCAATTATTTTGCTTTCTGAAGGACTTTTGGAATTAAGGGGAAGGGGGGAAATGCATAAAGGAGTCCCTGAGGCCAGTCATGGACTAAAGCATCCCTGGGTATCTGACCTGGAGGAGGAACAAGGGAGAAGTAGCTGCTGTATTTGTTGTTGAGGGGAGAGGCAAATAGATCACAGCAAGGTTGGCTCCATTTGTGGAAAATAAGATCCACAATTTCCTGTTTCTGAGACCACTCGTGCGGCATGAGGATATCCCTGTTGAGCCTGTCTGCTATTACGTTGGATTTCCCAGGGATATGCATTGCTGTCAGAAAACGTTGGGAGGAAATCACCCAGTGCCACAGTCTGAGGGCCTTCCCACTAGTGGGAAGACCATCCACCAGGAAAGGTGTCTTTTGCAAGATTCCAACATTAGCATCATGTGAGACATGGGTAATTCCTGGAAGGGCCATTGTGTGAAAAGACACCACTAAAGGATTCTCATGTGAAAGCGTGCTAAGGGAACTAGAAGAATGGCTGCTGCCATGGACCCTAGAGCTTGAAGGACATATTTGACTTGAATTCTTTTGCTCCTCAGGAGAAGTGACATCTGTTGTTGAATAATGGAAACTCTTTCCTGAGGCAATTTTACAATAATTTTTCTTGTCTAACTCTGCTACTATGTATGTAATAGATTGACAGGGCAACAAGGCAGATTTTTCAAAGTTTATTCTGATGTCTAGTTGATCACAGGATGTGATGGTGTAATCTCGTGCCTCTATAAGTTGCCTGGTGGAAGCAGTGAGGTGCCAGTTGTCTAGATAAGGAAACACCTGGAATCCTAGATGTCTCAGATGAGCCATAATACTGCCATGCATTTGGTGAACACCCTAGGGGCTGTGGTGAGACCAAAAGGCAGAGCTCTGAATTGGTAATGACTGGCCCCTAGCAGGAAGCATAGAAATCTCCTGGACCATCTGTCCATTTTTATATGATAGTATGCATCCTGAAGATCTATGGAGCACATCCAGTTGTTCTGACCCAGAAAGGGGAGAATGGACTGCAGTGTTACCATTCAGAACTTTTCTTTTTGTACAGATTTGTTTAATCTGTTGAGATCCAGAATTGGTCTCCAGTCCTCTGTCTTTTTGGGCACCAAAAAGAATCTTGAGTAAGTTCCGGATCCTACTTGGTCTGCAGGGACTTCCTGGATGTCTCTTTTTGTAGCAGTCTTGAAACTTCTGTGACTGCCTGATCCCATAGATTGGGTGGAACATCTGGGATGGATTATTTTGAGGGGGTTGATGGAAGGAAATTTTGTAACCTCCGGATATAATGGATAGTACCCATTTGTCTTTTGTAACATTTTGCCAGATGATTGGGTACAATAAAAGCCTTCCCCCGACTGCCTCCAGAGTTGAGCAGTCAGGCATCCCTTCAGGGATGTTGAAAGGGTTTAGAAGAAAATGTATCTGTGTCACCCTGATTTTGCAGACCCCCCTCTGTTACAAGGGTGGCATCTGCCATTGTTATTGTTTCCCCCTCTGCCCCTGGGAGAAAAATCACCACGTGCGTCAGGCAAGGGTCCCTGGGATTTTCGAAACCACATCTTTCCACCCTTCTGACCCTTTGGGTATAGTCTGGTAGGAGTGGAAAAAATGGACTCCCACATCAAAGAACATCTTGCCTTCCTGCTGGCACCTGATAAGTGTGTCTTTCACCTGAGGCCCAAAGAGAGAGGAGCCATCAAAGGGGGTATTGGTGAAGGAGGCTCTGAAAGGTTCCTCAAACTGACACAGCCACAGCCAAGAATGTCTCCTAAGAGCCACTCCTATTCCTGCAGCTCTGCTCGCTCCATCAGCTGTGTATGAAATAAGCCTCATGGAGGAGTTGACTACTGAATTTAAAGTCGCCAGCTAGGTAGCTACCTTGGCTTAAGCTCCCTCAGCTGTGGGATCTTGTAGGATATCTCCAAGCTCTTTTAGGAGATCCCTCTGAAGTCTAGTAAAATGGGAAAGATAGTTCAGGGACCTAAGGGAGAAGGTTGCTGATGAAAACATTCACTTCCCATATCTGTCCATCATGCGAGACTCTTTATTTGGTGGATGGACAGATGAGGAGGTTTCAGCTAACTCCCTCTTTCTGGCTGCTGCTATCACCATGGCACCAACTGGGACACCTTTAGTCAGGAACTGTTAGTCTTGGGGAGCTGTGATAAATTTATTAGGTCTCCTCGGGACAGGTTCCATGGAATCAGGAGCTGTCCAAGCCTTTTGAGACACTACGGACATAAGTGGATCAAAAGGCGGAGACACCCAGGAGGTGAAAGGTCGGGAACCAAATGCATCCACGTATACAGACTCATCCTTGGAGGGGGCTAGGGAAGTCCAGGTATGCCTCTGCCTAAGATTCTTAAGGATATCCAAAAAGGAAACATCTTCAGAGGGAGACATTGGCGACCCCTCCGATTCATCCAGGTCTGTATCTGAGGTGACAGACTCAGGGGAGTCTTGGTGCTTCCTCTTGCACTTTTTCTTCTTGGAAGCCTGCTCAGAATGCTCTGGGGACATTTTGGAAGAAGAGGGCTCACCTAATGGGGTGTCCTGGGGCATAGGTACCCTATGCTTTGGGGCTGGAGGAGGAGCAGAGGTTGGCTCAGGCACCGAAGGGGACAGAGCCGATGGGACTGATAGTGGGGCCGTCTGTGGGGACAGCACTCTCCACATGACTTTGAAAGCATCACGGTCTCAACACAAAGAGGGCTATGGCTCCAAAGAGACAGGAATCCCATTCTGCGCTGAAGGCGACAGCTCTTAGGCTGATGCTCCGAGGGGGAGAGCGGGGTCAGACAAGGGTCCGATGCCAATTCCCCCCTCGGAGCCGACAAGAGAGCTTCGGCGCTCATATACCTTGATGGAAGGAAGAACTGAGGTAATCAGAGCCAACATCAGAGCCGAAGAGGATTTCATTGGAGCCGAAGGAACCACTATCAGAACGTCCATGGACTCTGGTTCTGAACTAAGCATAGTCGGAGGAGGAATTGATATCAAAGCGGATGGAGTCGAGGCCTATTGAGGCAGGCTCAAAAGCAGTTTTGCAAGGGCCTGTGACTTCAACAACCTACTGACCACTCTCTCCATGTCCTGATCCGATAACCTTGAGGATCGAGAGGAGTGGGAAGATGAGCGAAGATTGGCTGTGCTTTGAAGTAAGGGTTATTGTGGCACTGAGTGAATCGGCTCCAGTGAAGGAGACCTAGCTCATTTGTGGCTCCGAGATGACTCTGAGGTAACAGTTGGAGCTGATGGAGGAGTAGTCTTTTCTGTGCTTAAAAGCACTGACACACTTGGTCTGTCAAGCTCACAGGTTGGTTCCGAACATGGAGCCGACGGCTTGATTGACTTCAAAGATTTCACTGGCTGAGTTGCTTTAGCTGGAGAATCCTGTTTCAACAATCCATGGAGGATTAGCTTGTTTTTCTGCTCTTGGAGGACCCTTGGACTAAAGGCATAAAAATAGAGCAAGGGTCTTGCAGGTGCAGAGCCCCCAAGCAGTGCACACAACTAGTGTGCCCATCTGACAGAGACATCTTCTGACAGCATGAGTCACACTTTTTAAACTCTGAGGTTCTAACTTCCTTGGACATTTTGAGAAAAAAGGAAGGAAGTACCACAAAAAGACACACTACAATAATAAAAATTATATTGATAAAAACCTTAAAGGAGAGCCTCTAACTTAAATGGCTGTCCTTAAGGGGGGGGGGGGGACTCTCTAACTTAAACGAGTTCAGGGAACAACAAAAGGCTTAGCGACTAAGGGGTGATGGCCAACACAGCACAAAAACACAACAAAGGACAAGATAAGGGGTTTATGACTAAATAAACTTACAAACTACTATAAACAGAGAAAAAATACTAACTTTTTAAGTAAGTTATTTAACTTTAAACAGAGAAAAAAGTTATACTAAGCCCGAGCCAGTATTGACGCAACCTCGCTGGGCATTCTGGGATAAGGGGTAACCTCGAGCTAGTAAAGAGCTCTCGAGCTATAGAAAGTGGCCGAGTCGAAGCAGAGGATTGGTTCTGAACCCACCCAGCAAGAACAAAGGCGAGATTGGACAACTTAACATCCACTGTTAAGAATAGCCGGATAAAATGTTTCCCTTCCATTTATCACATATTGTGTCTGTCCTTTTAACGGTGCTTCATTATACCCTCTGTCTAAAAAAAGGAAGTAATAAATTTGATTTCACTCAAAAAATCACCTGTCTCGCTAGTCATTCAACTAGCTCAAATATACTGCCCCTTTGGAATGTTGTCCTTCATATAACGTGGGTGAAGGCTAGTGTAATGTAAATAACTGTTAGTAAAGGTTTCTTTACGATATACTTTACTAACAAATTTTTCTTGGTTCAAATCCCACTGCAGAGTAACGTCTAAAAAGTTTACTTTTGAACCTACATCTCCTAAGGTAAATTTTAAATAATCTGACCTAGAATTAAGATTTTGATAATTTGCATACTCCCTGGGTCCAGTTTTTGGTTTTTGTTACATCTCAAGTCAGTTTGTAATGCATTTGTTTTATTGACTGTTGATTATAAATGGTTTAAATACTTTTTTTAGCTAGAAAAACTCAACAGAAATTAAATAAAATGCTCAAGCTGAACTCTGACATAGGAGTACATATTCTTGAAACAATCAATTATTTAAAAATCTCACAGTTATATGTATGTTTGACCAGTATATATCATTACACTTGCATTGCTTTGTAACCTTCAACCATTTTTTGTGTATTGCTTTTCAAATATTAAATAGTACACTGCAGAAATGAACTGTGTTATAAATGTTAAAGAAAGTAAGTTTAGTTACTTTTATGTGTTAGTTGTTTCCTTGTGTTTGTGTGTCATGTTTATTTGACTTCTATGGCCTAACTGCTTGTATGTGACATGGACAGTGATGTCACTGTGGGTGCCTGATTCAGTATTTTGACCGAGTTTAGTGATCTCTAAAGTGGATATTTGGTTGCTGTTGAAGATCAGACTTTCTGATTCATATAAATGTCATGAGATATCCAGCTTAAGGAAATATGCTGTTATTTTATGTATGTATGTTTATTTGTTTACTAGATTTGTGCACTGATCAAAATGGCTCATTTTCAGGCGAAGGCAGACTGAATTAGCTTACATTAAAAACACAACTAAAACATAAAGATTATTCAAAAAAACATTATAAAAGGTCTCAATATTACTGCTGTCTAGAAAATGAATAATACCAAATAAAAAATTAAAAAAGGAGAATATCTTCTATACCAGCAGAGTGTGCTGTGGACAATATCCCTGTAGGGGCAAATAACATTTCCTAAAATAGTGAGGTTGTAAAGTATATCGTGGAAGAAAGAGAAGTGGAAATGAAAGGTGATCAGATGACATGTACCTTTCATGGGGAGAAGCAATGGAACTTTTTAAGAAGGTACTAACTCATGACAGAAGCAGTACAGATAAATATAACTGCAGTGTTTTAATGCTGGAAGTCTCTGATATGCATGTTGGTTGGTGTTCTTATTTCTGAGGTGAAAAGTGGAATTCTCTGTATGCATCTCACAGGCTGCCATACTTTTTCATATTTCACATTTATGGGTATCATCTATAGGTAACATTATATTGTTTATGAATTCAGGTTTCTAGTGATCAGTTCTTGCTGGCAATGATTTCTTTGGTGTTTATTTTGTTGCTGGCAGTCCTGTGTTTACAGTTAGAATTAATATATCTGTGTGCCCAGGCAGATATATTGTGGTTATGAATTCACATTTTTTGTTTTCCACTGTGCAAAAATATTGTTGTTAACATGTTACCATGGTTATCTTTTTTAGTACCTTGTGCATTGACATGTGTGGCCATCACATGGTAGAGTGTGTTAAGTGGTGATGGACATATGTAAAGAAGAAGGTCAAAACCTGATAAATTCTATTCTGTTTCATATTTTACTGGAGTTATGTTTCTTGCTTAGCTTTTCCTACTACTGTGCTGCTTACTATGAAGTTTGGATTATTTGTTAATTTTTTTGTTTCATTTAACGTGCTGGATTTTCTGGCTAAGTCACAGCATTTGCTTTTCTTCCCCTTTCATTTTTTTTGTAATTGACAATGAGATTTGCGACTTGCAAGAAGTTTGAAGAAGGGGGAAACAAAAGAAAAAAAATAGGAACTGTAGGTAGTCTGACTTATTTTGATCGAAAATCTGGACAGGAAAAGAAAATTCTGAAATTTTGCAAAGAGTTTTTGCTGCCACTGAATATGAAAATGTAGACAAAAATTTTAATGCTCTCCCGAGTCCTGTGATTTCCAGCTAAGATTAAAAAAAAATTGTAAAACAGACTGCTGCAGCATGTAAAATCTGTAAAAACAGAAATGCAGAATGATTAGTCCCCAAAGAAAGTAAGAAATGTAGTAAAGCTAATGTATTATCTATAATCAAGGCTCTTCCTTGATGGGTCCTGTCATGGGGTTTAACCAGTCAGTATTCTGCATATTTTTTTCCAGAAGTTCCTAAACTCATGGATGGACTTGAGTTTCTAAGGATATGTGCTGTCATTTTGCAAGTGGGCTGCATAAACACGCACATTTCCTTTGGCTGCTTTGCTTTTATATTTTGAATTCTGTATAGTTGATCTCTCAGTCTTTGCTATCTCTGGTAAAACGTTCTTCAGTGCTTTCATCCCATTTACATTATCTCTGGTTTTGTCTCTTAATATGAAAGAATGCCAAATGAAGGCTTTTCTTAGATTTGTAGGAAGGCCACTTCTAATGCTGGTGAATGAGCTGAAGTTTAACCTGAGATTTTGGTTATAGAATTACCTGGGGATTATGCCTTCTCGAGGTAAATCTGTATTGCCTACAGTCTTCTGGTCTGAAATGAATGGGGACAAACATGACTGGCAGGAGCATGATCTCATTCCTCTCCTCTGTTTTTCTGGGGAACTTGAAGGCTCAAAGAGTGCACATCCGGTTCTTACAGTAGGGATGCATCTCTGGGTTTTCTCACTGCCTTTCTCCTTCTGATCAGTTCTAGTTCTGTCTGCAGTGATGAAAGGCAGTGGATCCTTGAGCCATCTAGTTGTGGATCAAGGGTATATGAGGTTGAGGCTTCATCTCTCACAACCTCACTCATGGTAAAACTGGGTAGCCCAGAGAAAGGAAAAATACTATCATGAGCCTGTACCAGGGTCCTTAACTCTAGTATAAGAAATTAAGCAATTTTTTTTTATTTTTAGTGGGAGTTGAAGGTGTGGGATTTCATCTGTTTGAATCTCAACTGGATACCAACATCTAGGACACTGCTGGTTTGTTTTCCTCAGGTACAACCATTAATGCTTGGCACTCATAAAGCTGTACAAGGCCTCATCTAGATCCATAGGTTGATAGGTAAGTACTAGGCGATCAGTCTGCAGATCATTGCAAACCCAATAACACATATCAGAAATGTCCCTTCAGTTTTAAGCAGGGCAATACAAGATAGACCAGGAGGGAATTTGAGGTTGTTCATCCCATTATTTAGGTTTATCTTGAAGGTGGCAAGGGTGCTTGACATGTAGTGGAAATTTGTTCCAGAGGTGGAGAATATGAATATATACAAATCTGTTATGGCATTATATCCCAATTATCTGTTGATAAGTGTTTATTTCCTTTAAGTGGACATTTGTGGAATCATTAATTCTACAAAGGAATAAGAAGATACCCACAGAGTAGTCTATAAGAGACTTAATACAAGAGCTGCCAGTTTGACTTTGGCATAAGATTTTTGAGGCCACTGATCTTTTAAATTATGAATTGCTGAAGTTTCTCATGTGGTGCAATATGTTTAGACAAATACATACCAAAGGAGGCATTATATTCAAAAATGGATCTGATGAGATACAAAAAAAGAAGAATAGAAACTTTATGACTTATTTTGCTCTGAAGAAGATGTAGTGGAAAATTATATGACAGACAGAAGGCTTTCTGAACTATTATGGAAATATAATGGTAAAAAAAAATAAGGAATAATCAGTGAGAATGCCTAGCTCCTTTATTACAGTGTCTAAGGAGTATGTACCCTATACGGCATGTGGAAATGTTTTGTTAACCATACTAAAATATAGTACATTCTTCATATTTAATGTGAGATCATTATCCATGTATCAACTGTTACCAGGGTCTAACTCATGTTGGACCAGTTGTGAGTCAGAGGAAAATCAAATAATGGAGCTTTTATTCTCAGTGGAAGATTGAATAACAACACCCAGTTTGCAATTATCTGCAAATTTAATTAACCATAGGCCAAGAAGTAGATATCAGACAGGAGTGGGCCCATCACTGAGCCCTGTGCTAGACCACTAGTATTTGTTTTCCTTTCAGAAGTGTTAATTGCGAGTCTAACTACAGGTGCTGTCAGACAACACATTAGTTATCCTTTGGACAACATAATGATTTATATTTAGATTTACAAACCTGTCAGTAATACCTGAATGGCAAATAGTCTCAAAGGCCTTGGCCAGGCCAGATATGCTGTGTGTACATTGTAACTGCTATCCTTTGCTTTGGTGACATTTTCAAAGCAATTAATGAGGTTAAAAAGACAGGACCTTGTTTTGACAGTCATATTGTTGAGGGTCTTGGGTTAAGAGACTTTCAATGTCCAGATTAATGTTGTCTGAGATAACATGTTCTACAGCTTTGCAAAACATGTTAGTAAGACTAACAAATCTATGGTCACCAGGGTCTGTGGTTGGCCTACTCTTGTGTAATGGCATTACAATCACTATTTTCCATGCTTCAGGAGTGTAGCCAGTGGAGAGTCTTTGATTAAAGTGGTTATAAATAGGGGTTCAAATGGGTCATATCTGGTACAGATAATTAGGCAACCTAGTGTATTTCAGGGTCCATAGAAGAGGTGTTCTTATCTTTTGAGAGGGCAAACATGACTTATTCCATTGTAATTAAAGTGGTGGCTGGACAATAAAATCTGTGGACTAACTATAACTAGAAGTGAAGTAACATTTGCTCTAAATTTGTCAGCTTAGACATTTGCTATTCCTTTGGTCAGAGTGACAGTATTATTCTGGACTAGGTCTGAACATCATTAGGTGTTAGTTCTTAACTTTTCAACATAATTAAATAAGCATTTGTTGTTATTTTTTTATTTTTTGTGGCTATTTTTAGTTCATGTTTAGCTTTGAGCTTTCTGTTGGCCCCCTTAATCTCTTTGCTAATTTGCATTAGTGTCCTCTTACCTCATTTCCTCCAACTGAATTTTGTTTTGAGTTTGTACTGTAACTCCCAATGGTATTTATAAGTAATGTGTGTCATGGGGAACAGTAGCCACCAGGTAGAACTCTAAACACTTGAGTTAGGAGAAATACTAGACACCAGGGAGAACTATTACTTTTGTGCATTAAAAGCATGAACAAACAAAAGGGACTGTAGCTATTGCAGATGCCTTAAAAGCACTGAATTAAAGATAAAATAAAAATAAATAACTAAGACATGGTGCAGGGAATCACTAAACACCAAGGATACTATTATGTAGTGTGCCTTAAAGGCACTAAAAGAAAGTTAAAGTTTGCACCTATGCCACAAAAAAACTCTAAACTAACTCACTGAAATAAATGAAAGTTCATGCAGTAAGAGGTTTTTTTACACACACACACACATATATATATATATATATATATATATATATATATATATATATATATATATATATATTCAGGATCCTGAGCATTATTCAATGTCTGAAACAATACATGACATACAAGGGGAAGGGATAGGAAACTGAAGGATAACTCTCAACCTTGTAGCACAAAACAGGAAAAAACATGGGTGGGCATTACACCAGCCCAGATACACTTAGAAAGTTGCTAGTCTGTCAACCTTTGCAGCATCATGTAGTGTTTGAAGAATATGAAGTGTGAAACTCTAATGTCCTGCATTAATGACTGACTGGACAAGTGGATGCGGCACTGTAAATTCTTACTGGTGATAGAGCTCACAACCCTCCTGGACATGGGCGGTATTTACTATAGTATCTATGGTATTACATTGGGATGAAATGGCTAGGTTTGAAATGACCTCTGGGTCAGTAGCCTAGTAGCCTCTTATGATCCTATGACTGTAATCCTTCATGATTTATGAGGACAAGACAAAGGAGGCATCATGGACATTTTGTTAACACAGAGGCAGATATGGAGTATTGTGTGTGTGTGTGTGTGTGTGTGTGTGTGTGTGTGTGTGTGTGTGTGTGTGTGTGTGTGTGTGTGTGTGTGTGGTGTGTGTGTGTGTGTTTGATTGTATGTATTATGTGTACGAAAATGAATGGGAGTGTAAATGTGCTGCCACGATGTGGCTGCCACCACTAACTACTGCAGGAAATGCTGATCTGCACACATGGGACATAACAACGATTCAGCATATGAAAATGACCATGTAATGAGGTCTTTCCTTACTGATGCTAATAAGTCTGAGAACTGCAAAATATTGTATTGCAGAAAAAGGACTTTCTAACACAGTCCTTAATGCAAGCAGTGGAGTTCTTTATGAATTCTCAGGATAATCTACTATGTTACCAGTGCACAATATCACCTGCTCAGTTTAATCACTAACTTCCTTATTCAAGAAAAGAGACAATCCAGTACTTGTCCTGTTGCTATTCCCCCTTGTAAAGAAAAATTCTCCCTTTAACAGAGTATAATATGCCAAACACCACTGCATAGGTATTCTATTCCATAGCCTTAATGCAGATAAATTAAACTGTCTTTAAACTTAGTAACCCTAGGAAACTTTCTGGAACTCTTTTGTCTTGTGCCCTAAAAAATTACTCGTACTCTAAATTTATTAGCATAATCACAGGGTTCCTATTAGATGACCGAAGATGCATTATATCAAATGCATCTTGGTCGAACTTAAAACAATGAAAACGTAAAATAGTGAAGTGGCTTTTAAGTGAATTCTTTCCCAGGGAAAGAATTCGCTTGGCCACTTCCGTTACTTTGCCATTTTCGGCATTGTAGTGTGATCTCGAAGTTGGTATATTTAAGTGGGGGGGTGAAGCCCCCTACTTTGTGTATTATTTCAATTTTTTTTCTTTTTTTTTTGTAAAAGCAATTTTTTTATCCCTTGGAAAAACATCGCTGTTCTGAGCTTTCGAGATTGTAAGCTTTTGCTTACATGGGTTCGATTATTCATCGTTCGCTTTTTTAAGCATTCAATGATATAATATAGACCCTAATCACATAATCTAAAAATTATTTGTTTAATTCTCTACATATTTTTGTCTTACATACCTCCACACTCCTACAGCTGACCTCACTCAGAAGGAACATCATACATAGGCTAACCATATCATCACCATTTTCTTTCGGCTGTTCCCGTTAGGGGTCGCCACAGCAGATCACCTGTTTCCATTTCTTCCTGTCCTCTGCATCTTGCTCTGTCACACCAACCACCTGCATGTCCTCTCTCACCACATCCATAAACCTTATCTTAGGCCTTCCTCTTTTCCTGTTTCCTGGTAGCTTCATCCTTAGCATCTTTTTCCCAATATACTCAGCATCCCTCCTCAGCACATGTCCAAACCAACGTAATCGTGCCTTTCTGGCTTTGTCTCCAAACCTTCCAACCTGGGCTGACCCTCTAATATACTTATTCCTAATCCTGTCCACCCTCGTCACACCCAGTGCAAATCTTAACATCTTTAATTCTGCCACATCCAGCTCAAACTCCTGCCTTTTTGTCAGTGCTACTGTCTCCAACTCATATAACATAGCTGGTCTCACTACCCTCTTGTGGACCTTCCCTTTCACTCTTACAGGTACTCGTTTGTCACAAATAACTCCTGACACTCTTCTCCACCCACTCCATCCCGCCTTTACTCTCTTCTTCACCTCTCTTCCACACTCACCGTTACTCTGAACTATTGACCCCAAGTATTTAAACTCATCCACCTTCACCACCTCTACTCCTTGCATCCTCACCATTCCTCTATCCTCCCTCTCATTCACACACATATATTCTGTCTTATTCCTGCTGACCTTCATTCCTCTTCTCTCTAGAGCATATCTCCATCTCTCCAGGGTCTTCTCCACCTGTTCCCTACTCTCACTACAGATCACAATGTCATCTGCAAACATCATAGTCCACGGGGACTCCTGTCTGATCTTGTCTGTCAACCTGTCCATCACCATTGCAAATAAGAAAGGGCTCAGAGCTGATTCTTGATGTAACCCCACCTCCACCCTAAACGCATCCATCACTCCCACTGCAGACCTCACCGCTGTCACACTACCCTTGTACATATCCTGTACCACTCTTACATACTTCTCTGACACTCCTGACTTCCTCATACAATACCACAACTCCTCTCTAGGCACCCTGTCATATGCTTTCTCTAAGTCTACAAAAACACAATGCAACTTCTTCTGACATTCTCTGTACTTTTCCATCAACACTCTCAGAGCAAACATCGCATCTGTAGTGCTCTTTCCCGGCATGAAACCATACTGCTGATCACTAATCATGACGTCCCTTCTTAACCTTGCTTCCACTACTCTTTTCCATAACTTCGTGCTGTGACTGATCAATGTAATCCCTCTGTAGTTACCACAGCTCTGCACATCACCCTTATTCTTAAAAATCGGTACCAGAACACTTTTTCTCTATTCCTCAGGCATCCTCTCACTTTCCAAGATTTCATTAAACAATCTAGTTAAAAACTCCACTGCCATATCACCTAAACACCTCCATGCTTCCACAGGTATGTCATCTGGGCCAGCCTTTCCATTCTTCATTCTCTTCAGCTATCCTTACTTCCTCCTTGCTAATCCATTGTACTTCATGATTCACTATCCCTACATCATCCAACCTTCTCTCCCTCTCATTCTCTTCATTCATCAACCCCTCAAAGTACTCTTTCCATCTTCTCAACACACTCTCCTCGCTTGTGAGTATGTTTCCCACATTATCCTTTATCACCTTTACCTGTTGCACGTCCTTCCTAGCTCGGTCACTCTGTCTAGCCAATCTGTACAGGTCCTTTTCTCCCTCCTTAGTGTCCAACCTTTCATACAACTCTTCATATGCCTTATCCTTAGCCTTCACCACTTCTCTCTTTGCCATGCACCTCATCTCCTTATACTCTTGTCTGCTTTCTTCATCTCTCTGACAATCCCACTTTTTCTTTGCCAACCTCTTTCTCTGTATACTCACCTGTACTTCCTCATTCCACCACCATGTCTCCTTGTCATCCTTCCTCTGTCCATATGTGATACCGAGCACCTTTCTAGCCGTCTCCCTTACTAGCTCTGCTGTAGTTACCCAGTTATTTGGTAACTCTTCACTGCCACCCAGTGCCTGCCTTAACTCATCCCTGAACTCCACCTCACAATTACCCTTTTTCAATTTCCACTATTTGATCCTTGGTACTGCCCTCACACTCCTCCTCCTCCTCTTCTTGATCACCAACGTCATGCTACAAACCACCATCCTATGCTGCCTAACAACACTTTCTCCTGTCACCACTTTACAGCCTCCAATCTCCTTCAAACTGGCCCTCCTACATAAAATATAATCCACCTGTGTGCATCTTCCTCCACTCTTGTATGTCACCCTATGCTCCTCCCTCTTGTTAAAATACATGTTCACCACAGCCATGTCCATCCTTTTCGCAAAATCCACTACCATCTGACTTTCTACATTCCTTTGTTTAACACCATATCTACCCATAACTTCCTCGTCCCCTCTGTTCCCTTCACCAACATGCCCATTGAAATCTGCTCCAATCACCACTCTCTCACCCTTGGGTACAGTCATCACCACTTCATCCAATTCACTCCAAAGTTTTTTCTTTCTCATCCATTGCACACCCAAGTTGTGGAGCATATGCACTAACAACATTCATCATTACACCATCAATTTCCAGCTTCATAAACATCACTCTATCTGACACTCTTTTCACCTCCAAAACACTCTTAGCATACTGTTCCTTCAGAATAACTCCTACGCCATTTCTCCTCCCATCCACACCATGATAAAACAATTTGAACCCACCTCCAATACACCTAGCCTTACTCCCCTTCCATCTGGTCTCTTGGACACACAATATACCAACCTTCCTTCTGTCCATCATATCAGTTAGCTCTCTCCCTATACCAGTCATACTGCCAACATTCAAAGTTCCAACCCTCACTACCACAATCCTAGCCTTTCTCCTCACTTCCTGCCTTCGGCCATGTCTTCCACCTCTTCTCCTCCTTCAGCCAACAGTAGCCCAATTTCCGCCAGCACCCTGTAGACTAACAGTACTGCTGGCGGTCGTTGTTAACCCGGGCCTCGACCGATCCGGTATAAAAATGTTTATTGGTGTCTGCATGAAATCATTTGGCGAAGTTTTACGCCGGATGCCCTTCCTGATGCAACCCTCCCCATTTATCCGGGCTTGGGACCGGCACAAAGAAATGCACTGGCTTGTGCATCCATATCATAGCTTCCATTCCATACATCAAAGTATAATATACAGGCTGACCATATCATAACTTCCATTCCATCCATTTACTAGCCATGGTTATCTTCCTACCATTCATGAAATAATATAAAAAATAAAAACACTTTCAAATGATAAACCAAGTCACCCCATCAAAACAAACTACGGGGTTCTCAGAAAAAAACCACAAGCATTCCAATTTTGTATAAGTGAATATGTTATAGCTCCTCAAAGGTATATAAGTCATAGTACACTCAAATAATCATATTTTCCCCTTCAGTCTTTATACCAAAAAATACAAAACAAGAGGAGCTTGACCACCCTTTAAACAAACTCAGCTAACTCAACTCAGCATCATAATCCTATGTATTAATCAGGACACAAGTTATGACAGACTTACAGTTACAAAAATATGAAACATTCAGGCATCCTCCATATCTCTCAGCTTTACAGATTTTTGCAGAACGTCTAGATTTTTGCCTCAAATATTTGGTCTATTCCTCATAAAAATTTACATTTTTCTGGCAAATCATGGAGGATTGAAGTCATTAAATAATGACCAAAAAAATGACATATATTTGAGTTTCAAATTAATATCTTTAAGAAAATGCACACTAATGGAAATCCTGTTGTTCTAGTAGCTTTCTAAGTTTAGAAGAGCAATATTTAAAATCTGTCCTTATTTTGGGGCCTTTGTCTCCCCATTATTTTAGGATTTGTCCAGATTTCTTGCATTAAGAGATTGAGAGATAAGATCCTGGCACATGTCATCTTGCACCGTTTCAATTAAAAAAAAAACTCTTGTGGTGTTGACTGAGCTAAGGCGGTAAGAGGTGAGTAAGAAGGGTTTTAACAACAGGCAAACTAATACTTAAATATTTACTATAAAGTCAAACAAGAATAACTATACACACTTTCACAGGCAACAGATACTGAAATGTTGAATTTTACTGTCTCAAGACCATTATAGCAAAATTGCAGTTGCTTGAAACTGTATCTTGTCAAATCTTAGTTTGTTGAATCTGTAGTAGGTGTGGTGTGGTGTGTTCTGTTCTTCGTGGTATGCTGTCTCTTTAAGGTGTAGTAGTGTACAGGTAGGAAAGATGGCTGTCAAGATGTGGTTATGTTCCGAGATTCAGGCAGGTTTGCAGTTGGTTAGGGTTTCATGTAGCAATGTTGTCTGGTGTAC